>NW_024582818.1:312945-349167 GCF_018398535.1 Haplochromis burtoni
GGGAACAAAGAAATACTTTTCTTTCTTATTCTCATTTCAGATGTCTCGCTTTTAATAAATGATTATCTGAATCTTACAACCAAAGTTTTTATCTGATATAAAATGTATAGAAAGTATAGAAACAAGACAGTGTACATCACTGTCACAACAGCGTTTGTTTTCATTCAAAGGCTTTATGGCTTTTCCTATAATACCTGGTGGGCCGGTCTCAAGTCAAAATGCCCGGGCTGATTTTTTTGTCTCAGTCCAGCCCTGGGCACGACACGCAGGGAATTAATTTGAGCAGGTGCATTAAAAAAATAAATAAATGGCTGGCCCAGCGGTGCACATCGCAAATTAGCTCGCATAGACACATTAGTTGTGCTGCTTCTTAATGATGGTATCTTAGCTAACAACCCCAACTACCAGATTCAACTTGTAATTGGCTACAGATAACTTTGCTTACTGGTGAGAGGGACGTTGCTAGCTGGCAGTTTTTTCGAGCAATGTTGAAATTTCCACTTTCCAACACTTCAAATGCTTCAGGAGCTGTCTGCTCAGTGCAGCATCAGCACCACGGAAATCCGTAGACTCGAGACAGAATTCACAATGCGTTTTCGGGACTTTCAGGTGTATGGACCAATGTTTTCTTTTCTAATCAAACCAGAAAGCTTTAATGAGAAGCTGGATTTGTCTTGCATTAACTGGCTGGACACAGAGGAAATCGAAATGCAGCTGATTGAACTGAAAAGCTCGAGTCTGTGGGGGTCAAAGTTTGCAGAACTACGAACACAGCTGGAATCCACAGCTGTGCGTGTTCATGGAGCTGCATGTTCACCTGCTGGACATCACTACCTGACGAGTTTAACTGTCTTCAGAACATTGCAGAGGCCTTATTGACAGTATTTGGCTCTACATATCTGTGTGAGCAGATTTTCTCTCACATGAGTGTCCTCAGGTAGCCGTCTGAATGCTGGACACTTGGAGACCTGTGTCTCTGAGTGGGAGACCAGAGATCAGATTAACATGTGCGTCTCTGTATTAACAAACATTGGCCCAGTTTATTTTTCTTATCACTGTTGTGAGGAGACCATAAATAGCATTTGCATTTTCTGTTGTACAGTTCATTTGCTGTTATGGATAAAAAGTCTTTTTTATTTGTTTCAAAATAGCTGAAAACTATTCGCTGATAGCTGCCAACATCTGCAAACAAATATAATTCTATATAGTGTGTAACTGTTCATATAGAGCGTTATTACATTTATTGCTAATGCAATCATATGGCACATTGACTTCTGAGGAAATATTATATGGCACTCATGATCAGAAAGGTTGCCGACCCCTGACCTAATGTAACAACCTTCTGTTTGTTAAATGCAGGAATTGCAGTACGCCCCGCAAAACTGTTTTCATTTTTCCTTCGAGTATATAGCAGCATTTTTGGAATTTTTTATCCCCTGTGCAAGACTGAAAAATGAAGACAAAATGCCAAAAACTGAAGTAACTAACTGCCACTTGAGGCTTGCTCTGTAAGCAAGACTCCCATGTGAAAATGCAAAGTTTTATAGTTTTAGAAAGGATGTCTAAAGCGTAGCACAAAAATGGTTTTCACAGTGAGGAAGAAGAAAACAGAAACAGCAAATTCATGCTATTGCTCAAGTGCAAAGTCACACACACTGCGTGTTCACAAAGCAGAGGTTAAAAACCAAGAGTTGTGGTTTAAAAAAATAACAATAATAAAATAAAATAAAAACCTGCATAAGAGGCAGTAGCAAATAACTTGATAGAAACAAAATCATTAAACGAATTCAGGGATAACAACCACACACAGGGAAATATGTATAACTGTAAAGATCAATTCGATTTTTTTTTTACTTGTTGGGTTGTATAACATCAGATGTTGTGGTTGGTGGAAAAATAGAAATGCTCAATGATAATGCATTTTGACTTCCTTCATGTGGAAGATGAGTGTGAAGACACTGACTCAGCAGAGTATGCAGAGCTGAATGATACTGGACATCTGAACAATGCCTCAGCTTCAAGGATTAGACTGGACTGGTGACAATTTAATGGCCTTTAGGTAGATTTAGGGCATGCAGGCTGTACTCAGTTTACACATGAACACGCAAAACTGTGAGACAACCTGGTCACCTACGGCTCTAAGCAATTAAAATGCATGTACATTTAATCTTATTCATAACCTTACCCTTATTCCAAAGCAAATACAAAATGTTGAGATATTTGTGTAGAATAATAGAAGATGTAATGCAGTTCCATAGTTTATCTGTGACATGCAATCATATTCAGTCATACAGAGCCAGTTTGGCCTTGAAATGTTGCTAAAATGTAAAGAAGGCAGCATTGCACAGCAGCTTTGTTCATTTGTGCTGAATATTACACTCTTCTCATAGCTTCTTAGCTGTGGATCTGAGATCAAACGAACTATTTTCCCAAGTTGCATAGTGACGCACCAGGAGTTTATTAAAAGCTAGACAGAAATTTTACACTTTGCAATGCCTACAACATTATTGACTTTGCCTACTTGCTTAAATTACAATTTCAGGGGCATTAACCACGAGTTTAATGTTTGTCTTTGTGTTTCTTACTCTTTAAAGATCACAAATAGTTATTTCAAACTATAGATGACCTTTTAACATTTTTACATGCATACTTTCATCATGTCATTCTCATTATGCATTTCTCTTCCAACACTGCTCTCTCCTCTTCCTCCTCATCTCCAACCTCATCTCCTTAAATTAAGCCAAAGCTCTAACACATGAAAATGTACATAAGTATGCTCAGTTACTCTCCATATTGTCACAATTACTTGTCAGCTGACTAGACATGTGACATGCAGATTAAACAGCTGACAACTAACTGGCTAAAGAAAAATAAATCTCATCCCTTCCATCTTGGGTACTTATAAAGAACTTTACTAAACTCAACTTCCCTAAACGTGTTTTGGATTTAAGGTGTGTATGTTGGTTTGGATATCACTCACCAATGGCCCCTTGGTTCTTGTCATCAGAGACGCTCCATAGCAGCTCTCTGTGAGCATTACTAAGGTTGGGTTGGACCAGTCGGACCAGTTGGTTCCAGCTGGCCTGGGTCACCACTGGCTCGCCGCCCTCCTCCCTTTGCTCCTGTAGAACACCAAATGCTCGCACCATCTTGTGCCTCTTAGCTCTCACTAGCTGCCGTACCTCTTCCTGTTGGAAATGATCATTTTCTTCTTAAATGACATGGAATGTGCAAAGGAAATCTACTGTATTCACAAAAGATGTGACATAAATTTATAGAAAAATAAGTACGTTTAATAAATAATTCCAAGATCCAGGTGCTGCTGTGACAAAGGAACTTTCGGGATATATCTTATTTGATTGAATTGACAAATATTAATCAGATCTGCTTGGTGCTTTATATAAGTTGATATAATCTTATATGGCATATAGAGTATTTTGCAAAACCCTTTGCACAGCTTCTCATGAGGTATGGAAAGTCATTCACTAATCAGACATTTGGCGGTCAATCCCTGGCTGCTTCAGTCTGCATGTCAAAATACCTTTAGTCAAGATACTGAACCCCAAGTTGTTCTCTGATGTATGCATCAGAGTGGCAATGCTTGTGTGAATGTTGCGTGATTTTGTACAATTCTAACGATCCTAAAAGTCAGTATTGGCTCCAACGTCCTTTATTCTTTACCACGGCCTGATATTTCCTAGGCAAGCTTCCTTGTAGCTTTCCTGAAGTAGTCTTCATAAACAGTTCTCCAGGCTTCTTGGAGGAAATTCCATTTTATTAATGTTGAGGTCCTGGTTCTAGGGAGGCCGATCCATGACTGCTTGTGTTCCACCATGTGTTTTTCTAAAAATGCGTGCTTTTATTGCATTGTCAGTGTTTTCGGGATCATTGCCATACTGAAAAATTAAGCCATCACCAAAAAAATGGCCTGCCAGATGGTATTGCATGATCAATGAAATCTGACAGTGCATTTTTATGTACATAGTTTCATCAATTTTGACAAGATTCCCAACACCACCGGCTGAAATGCTCAAACTAGGACAGAACCTTTACTGTGATTTACAGATGGCTATAGACACTTACTGTACCCCTCTGCCAACTTCCTCTGAACATACTGATTTAAATTAAAAATTTAATTTTGGATTTATGATACCATAAGACCTGTCCCACTGATTTTCCGTTCAGTTTTTGTGGACTGTGGTATAGCTTAGCCCTTTCTCCTGGTTTCCCTCTCTTAAGAATGACTTCTTTATAGCTACGCTTCCACTGAGACTATTTGTAATAAGGCTTCAGTGAACAGTAGATAAATCAAATGCAGGTCCAGATACATCTCTCAAGTCCCGTGTCAAGTGTGTGTGGGTTTTTTTTTAATGCGAAGTGGCTCAAAACTTTTGCACAGTATGGTATTTTTTAAAGAAACTATAAAAATATAGAGAACCTGCACAGGAAACGGTCACATGGCTGTACCTTCAAGTATTTTTTATAGTTGTTGTATACGACAGCCAGGAAGACGGACATGAAGATGTAAGTGTTGATAAGGATGTACACAATGAAGAAGACTGCGAAGAAGAAGTTGGAGTTGTATGCTGGCATCCTGACAATAACAAGCAGAAAAAAAGAAGTCAGGCTAAGATACAAAGACAAATAGATACTAATAGAAAGATACTAGATACTAGAAGAAGAAAAACGGTTAGTGTTCACTTCCTTCTTCTTTTCTGTAAAGCTCAGAGAGTTCCCTCTCAAACCAAGAGGTCAGCGCCAGAAAGAAACACAAGAGTTTGTGTGGTTTGAAGTGCTATCTAAATAACAACACTACTTTTACTTCACAAACAGTTTCAAAATACATTATGTCAAATACACTAATAAAAATCAGAGAATTAGGATTATAACTGAGTTTGGCTGAATTGTGTTATTCATGTAGTCTCCTTGCTGTTCAGACATCACGCCTTATTGATCATATAAACAATTCCAGTATTCAAGGAATACGTGCACAACATTGAATGCAACACAAATTACATTCAGTGGGTTTCATCTGAAAAAAATTTTTAACAGAAAAGAGAAAATCTGCAAATTTTTTTTAATCAACTGTCCTTTTTCAAATATTAATAGTTGGCTCATCTCGCCCTATGACAGCTGGGATGGAATAGTTGGTTCAACGAGATAAGCACTATTAACAACAGTGCTGTTTCTTTCTTTCAGTCAGAGCCACTGAATGATGTATAAGATGATGTGAAGATGTCCAATTTAGATTAAAAAGACAGATCTGGATGAAAATGTGACATTTATGCCAGTTTTATATGTACGTGAGATAAAGTGCATCTTAATTGCTCTCCAAATATTTAATCATCTATCATTAATCTGTGAATCTATTTTCATCCATGTTTCATAGTCATCTTTGTCTACTTGATTTTGTTGATTGTTTGACAAAATGCACATAAAACTAAAGTGGAATGAACCAACACTACATTCCATTTTGCAATCACACGCAAAATCTGACTTCCACGTATTTTCACAAACTGAATCATCTCAAAGTAAATACTATATAAAGTAACGTCATGCAAACACAATCAGGGATTTAACGTACTTTAGAAAAAGGCATGCTTCATGAAGACTGAAATAATTGTAAATTGCTTGATCTCAAAGAACACAAATTGAGATTTACAATACAAACTTACATGACGTCAGGGCTATTGGCCGTGGTGACGAGGACGTACAAGTCAAACATGATTTCCAGGTAGCTGGTGAAATATGGTGTTCCATTTATGTTCGTCAAACCTCTAGAGAGAGAGAGAGAGAAAAAATACATACACTTAAAAACTATTGCTAAAACTCAAAAAAGTCCTCTACTTTTTCACTAAAAACAAAACAAAGCAAAAAAACAGAACACATGGCCTCAGTAGAGCCTTTGGGAAAATGTTGACCATTGTCTAACTGCGCCAGGTGTTGTGGCTCTTTGACTGACCAGGAGAACATGTTTGTAAATGTTGCATAAGCTTAAAATCTTTGCTTATTTATATGGATGACATAGCTGGGTGTTTGCACAATTGCCTGTGCAAGCTCATGTTATAAATTACAATTTCACTGGTTGCATCATGCAAGATTTTATTACATAGAGAAAGAAAGAAATCCAGGTAATATATTTGGATTGGATCTCAGATCTTTACATGTATTCAGCTTGTTACAAAATGTCAGAGAATGACCCAGCAAGTCTGTCAAATCTGTTGTCTGTATGCTGCTTACTATTGTCCCTTTTACTCTCATTATTCCAGGCTTCTCACTACACTGCCTGAAAGCTATCATCTGTTACCTACCTGCCCATTATTCGTGTAGAGCGCTTTAGCTTTTGCAGGAAGTGTTTTCAAGTTGCATGGGTCTCAAAGACTCCCAAGTTATATGCAATGTAAATACAGCCTTTTAAAAGATAATAAACAGGCCAAAAAGATGTCACATATATGGAATGAAATAACTTGAATGATTCTAACTGAGAACAAGTTTAAAGAGAATTTGAAAACTGATGTCAAGAGCCAACCTCAGAATAAAAAGGTACAGCTTTCTCACCGTTTGCCCAGCAACTTCAGCGCCATGAGGGCGAAGATGAGGATACTGAACATGAAGAGCAGGAAGACGTAGAAAATCTGAGGCAGAGCATTACGGATGCTCCTGAATGCTCTGCGGAGCTGAACACAAAGGAGCACACAGTGACACAGTTTTACATGCAAAAGCTCTTTCCTTATACACTTATCAACAATGTTCTCAAGTACCATTGGCTCGTGAAGTCAAACATTTACATGTTTAACAACATTATGTCTGCCTCAAACACTCCACAAATTCCTAACAGAGAAAAACTAAACATGATCCATTGATCAAACGGCAGAAAATTCACGACAGACAAAACACCACTTTGAGAGCCTTGATCACGTGAACACAAACAAATGCTCAAACTCTGACCAGATGTGAAAACATTTTCAAGTATGACTTAAACTGAATTTAGGACCAAAGCTTTCTACATGTCTGCAAAACACGAGTCACTTGGATTTCTGGGCAATTTGTCATTTACAACATACATGCATAAAACGTCTGTATGAGCCTAATCACCTCCAGGGCTGAGACTGGGAAAAAAACATGCCAAAAAATGTAGTGGTTAGTACTGTTGACACAGCAAGATGGTTCTTGGTTCTACCACTACTATGTTAGGTTAACTGGTGATTCTAAACTGGCCATGGATGTGAGATAGATAGTGTTTGAAGTACATCGAATAAAATATGCCTATCGAGCGGACAAGCATAGCAGCTGTAATGGTCCACTTGTGAAAATAGATTTGTTGGAGATTTTGTTTGACAACAAATCTGACTGCTGCACTGCCGGACAGGACAGGCCAGGCCAGGCCAGGCCAGGCAAAAAATAAAATAAATAAATAAGTTAATTGTATAAATAATAGAAGTTTGTTAAATAAGACCTAAAAATTCGTTAAATAGAGCCATCTTGTGATGTCTCTGGAATATTTCTTACAGCCAAATCATTAATAATCCCCACAAACACATTATATTTGGTGTCAAAAAACACTGAGCTAATGAAGACGTCATATTTTGAGAATGAACTCCTAACGGGGATGATTTCTTCTTTAACATGTATTCTGATATATGTTATTTCTCTTAGTTTTCTTAGTAATTTCTCCTAATCTTCACTGTAGTACACAAAGTTTCTGAGTTTAACCCTAGGAATGTAATCATAGAAAGAAGACACCGAGACAGTCTATAGTAGAGCCATGAAAAATGTAACCAATGACCTACATTTGACTACAGTGCTTATCCTCACTTTACTTTTAGTGCTTCAAGCCTTCCCATATCAGTTCAGCAGAGCTAGTTCTCTCTAAAGGTGGTGCTCATTACAACTGAAATGGATCATCCTCTGGAGAGGATTTAATGAGGAAAAAAATGGAAAAAAATTGAAATGTTCATGGTAATGAAGCTTTCATTACTGACTGTGGATTGTTTAAACATTCAGTCATTACCTGCCGTCCCTCTGTGACGTTGACCAGTAGAAGCGGCCGCAGGACTCTGGACCAGCGAACACCATAATAATTTGCAGCTTTCAATGCTCCATAAATGATCATATCAACCAAAGTGAGCTAGTCAATGCACAAAAGAACAAAGTCATTTAATGGTAAATGGTAAACAGACTGGTTCTTATATAGTGCTTTTCTACTCTGAGCAATCAAAGCGCTTTATACAACTTGCCTCATTCACCCAGTCGCACAAGCACTTTTTTCTATGCAAGTGCTTCTAACATTCACACACATTGAAAAAATACCAGCTTCAATGCTAGTATTTACTATCTATTTGCATTTCAGAGAGTCAGATGCAGTTCAAGATGCATATGTCAATACTTAAAGTGTTTCCATGACCAAACTAGCTAGATAAGAATAAACAGGATTATTCTAAAAGGAAATTATTTGAGCAGTAGTAGAAGGACAGTCTTCTTTGAAATGAAAATGATTTCATATATAATACAAACAAAATAACAACTTATTCCAAATATTCCAGAAAATAAAAAGTTGTGCAAGAAAATTTGTGACTGAGAGCCTCAGAATCACTGAGTCACAAGGAAGCTTCACTACTTTGGTAGTGCTGAGAAAGCAACATCTTAGGCTAAAGGTTGTTTCACAACAAGAGGAAAGCCTTCTCAGCACATCCTGTCTCTGCAGCTCAGTACACGTTAACAGTTTCAGCTTTCAGACCCTAAACCAGGAAGTCCTCTGGGTGCACACTGCACACTCACCAACTGACAGGAATGTATAACCTCTTCCTAAGTACTTAGTCAAAAACATCTTTACAATGACTTGTTCTGGTTCTGTCTGAGTTAGAGGAGCCTTCTTCCAAAATCTTCCAATTAAAACTACATATATACTAATAATGTGTATAAACCCCTCCCACAATAATGATGCAGATTGGCACTCCTACCGTGAGGATGACAATGATGCAGATATTTTTGGGATCTTTCCAGAACTTGTCACGGAGAATCACCTTGGCATAGTGAATGACTCGAATGGTGAAGATGAGCAGACAGAGTATCTCCACCAGCATGGTGGCCTGAAAAACAACATAACACAACACATGACCATACTTCTGATAATAATTTAACTTCTTGGACTTCACAGTAGCTAGTCTATTTCACTGATCTCAGCTGCACTACTGTAATTGCTGTATAGACCATCATACTGTACAATAGAATAATTATAGTTTTCCAACTGTTTATTAATACTTGCAATTGTATATCTACAACCTGTATAGTTTTCATATTTCTGTATAGTTTTCATATTTTTAAACATATGTATAACCTGTTCATAGCCTGTGCATACTTATAGTATATTCATAACATTCCTTCATACCTTGTACATGTAACATACTAGAATAGATCCAAATTCTGTATTTTATATTATTGCTAAAGCACTTTCTGGATGGATGCAAACTGCATTTCGTTGCCATGTACTTGTGACATGTGCAATGACAATAAAGTTGAATTCTATTCTATTGTATTCTATTCTTCAGGACTGGTAAAATGTTGAATGGCCTGAAAATCTATTCAGTCTTTTTATAATAAAATGCTGAGGTGTAGACAGTAATTAGTATTTCTATTCATACAAGCCACAGAAGATTACATTAGAGTCAGTCAAAGTTAATGGTGTTATTAATTACTTTTACATTACCAGCTATTACTGAACTCCAATTTGGAATTTCAATGATTGCACATTTTACATATAGGTCAAGGGTCAAGTTCAAGGTCAAGTTCATTTATATAGCACATTTCCAAACCGTCCATACTGCACAAAGTGCATAACCATGTAAAATGCCACTGAAACAAATACGATGTAAAACAATGATGCAGTAAAATATGGAAAAAATAAATAAAGTAAATCAATAAAAACAACTAAAACAACAACTAAGGCTGTTACAACCAAAATGTTTAGGTCAAAGTTTGTTAAAAGCCAGACGATAAAAATGTGTCTTCGGTACCGATTTAAACTGATCACGTGTTTGTGCAGATCTAATGCGGGATCTGCCACAGAGAAGGCTCAGTCGCCATGAGACTGATATAGAAAGACATAGAAAAACTGTAGCTACATCAAAATATAATATATACCCTAATACCACTATCTCCCAGTTTCATAAAAACTGTAGCGGTGTGTAGTTTGTAACAAATTACTGCTGATAGAAAAGCAGCTTATTTTAAGTGATTAGAACATTATACTAGAACTAAACATCTTGAGCTGCTGCGTCTCAATCATTATCAAAGATCAGACATATGATACTGTCTCCATAATAGACCTCATCCATCCAAGCGTATTGACTGTACTTGACTGTAACTCTTGTTGTGCTTTAGACACCTGTTGTGAGCTCGCCGTTCACTCTAGCCAGAACCAGCAGCAGTAAGGCTCACCAAGACTGGGGAGCAGACCAAGAAATACAATTGCCAGGTGCAGTCCAAAATGTTGGAGTTCAAGTCTGTCAAGCTCTGAGAGAAGTCTATTTATATAAAAATGGAAGAGGAATTATTGCTAATTCGCATTGTCAAGGAGTGAAGCCAAAAAAGGTGGCAGTAGATAAACCGTTACTCAAAAAGCATCTCTAGACCCAGCAGTCTTAGCTAATTGTAGGCCAATCTCCAACCTTCCTTTCATATCAAAAATCCTTGAAAGAGTAGTTGTCAAACAGCTAACGATCATCTGCAGAGGAATGGCTTATTTGAAGAGTTTCAGTCAGGTTTCAGAGCTCATCACAGCACAGAAACAGCTTTAGTGAAGGTTACAAATGATCTTCTTATGGCCTCTGACAGTGGACTCATCTCTGTGCTTGTCCTGCTAGACCTCAGTGCAGCTTCGATACTGTCGACCATAATATCCTATTAGAGCGATTAGAACATGCTGTAGGTATTACAGGTACTGCACTGCAGTGGTTTGTATCATATCTAACTAATAGACTTCACACATTTTAATGCTTTGCAGATAACACACAGCTTTATCCATCCATGATACCAGATCTCACACACCAATTAGTTAAACTGCAGGAATGTCTTACTCCCGGAAAAGCCTTCAGCTAATCCAAAATGCTGCAGCAAGAGTACTGACAGGGACTAGAAAGAGAGCAGATTTCCCCTCTATTGGCTTCTATTGCATTTAATATTTCTTCTTCAGTCACCTTTCTCACTCACTATGTATTAATAGACCTCTCTGCATTGAATCATATCTGTTATTAATCTCTGTCTCTCTTCCACAGCATGTCTTTCATCCTGTCTTCCTTCTCTCACCCCAACCGGTCGCAGCAGATGGCCCCGCCCCTCCCTGAGCCTGGTTCTGCTGGAGGTTTCTTCCTGTTAAAAGGGAGTTTTTTCGCGGCGCGGCTGCCCCTCTGTTGGTCTTCCTTGGTCTCTTGTGTTCTGGGGGCCTCTGGATGTCTGGAGTTTTGATCTCCTCCATACCTGCTTCATGCCCTGGAGGACGGGGCTGTGGCCCCCCCACACCCTCTAGCAGATCATTACATGAAGGAACCTTTTAAAAAACAAAAAACAAGCGCGTCCATGCTCACAGGTGTACACACGGGTGATCACACCCACAAACTACACCCTTTTTGGCTCCTACCTCAAAGCACACTGTGTTCTGTTGATCTTATGTGCTGCACAATAATGTTTAACATTTAGTATTTACTGTCATATTCCCATATATCATTGTGATGTTGTTTATTCTATTACTCTTGTTCTCTTCTGCTTGCTTTCTTTTTTCTTTCTCAGCAGGTGACCCAGGTGATCGATATATGCATTTTTTTTCTCTGCCCGTTCTGTTGGTTTTTGTCTTTTGCCCTTCTCCCCCGTCCCTCTTCTCAGCTGTTTCTCTTTCCCTCTTTCTTTCTCCCCTTCTTTCCCCCAGTCAAGTCTGTCCCGTATTCAGTAAGTGAAAATAAAATAAACAATAAAAGGTGAATCAAATGGACCATTATCGGCAAGGCTGGGATGGTCAATTTGGTAAAGTAAATCCGTTGGGATCTTTCTTTGCCTTTAGACAACAATTCTGATGGCAAAAGAGCCAAACGGGACAGGCAAAAAAAAAGAAAAAAAAAAAAGGGAGTTTTTCCTTCCCACTGTCGCCAAAGTGCTTGCTCATAGGGGTCATATGATTGTTGGGTTTTTCTCTGTATGTATTATTGTAGGGTCTACCTTACAATAGAAAGTGCCTTGAAAAAGTATGCTAGTTGTTTATTTAAACTGCTATATTTCACTTTTTTGCATTCATTAATTTTGCTACATACTTGCTAAATTTAACATCTGTATAAGTTTAATTACTAGTCAGCCTTTAAACCAAAATGAAACTTAGATTTACAAGAGCCCTCAGAACATCACTTAGTTAGTACTTAGTTTATATCAGAATAATTCTTATAGTGTTTTTTCATAGACTCTGCTTCAATCAGCATGACAGAGGCTCAGATATTTCAGATATATCAGTTCCAATACTGTCTGCATCTCTGAATTTTTCAAAAAGCATTTACGATTGTTTGGACATTTGGCGCTGCTGACAAACCTTTTATTCCTCTCAGCACCCTTAGCCTGCACATTAAAAAGAGAAACTATAAAAACAGGACAGTGTCTCTGTGTGGCAGTTGCAGTCTTACCCATATAGGCAGAGGGTATACAGCTGGATCCTCGAAGATGGCAAGAGACAGATTGACCAGCATGAAGAAGTAGAGGAGTACCTTTAGGGCCCAATGATTATAGAGCATATACAGTCTGAAAATCCACACACAAAGTTGGATATTAGATCAACTCACACTCATTATTCAATCCAAACTGCATGCTATAACTTAAAGTCCTCACATCCAAATGCATTTCACATTAGGGGGAAGTCATTTCACATCCCTCATAGTTTGCCATAGCAGATTGACTAATAAACAGGAGAAAATGTTGCATTTGCTGGGACAATATATTCTACATGAAAAATTATCCATTCAACAATGTTGATTTAAAGCTGTTATAAAGACTAATATGTATTTATTAAAAGTGAAATATAAAGTTATGACACCTTACAGTAAATATACAGAATAAAAAAATACCAACCAGTCAGCACAGGCAAAGAAAGTCATCGTAAACAGAGCTAAAAGAAACTGTTCTAGTCTGACATGTTCAAACTGCTGGTCAAAAATTAAGAGGAGACGGAGAGGAGTGAAGCATCTTCCAGGCTGAACAGATTAAATATACGTGTGTACAGAAATCAGCACAACAGAAATACAGCAGAGACAAACAAAATAATTATAGAATTTCCACATATTTAATATGGATGGATGGATGGATGGATGTGAAAGCCGCACCTGACAGCCTGAGGTGATGTGTCAAAGTAGACATTTCTGTTGTACTGGGCATCTGACACATAGATGGCAGCCAAGTTAAAATCCTGAAACACACAGAAGGGCATTTAAAGCATTTAAATATTACTCTCAATATAAGAAGATCTGCAAAATAAAAGGTATTTAACGCTGAAAAATTAACATAAATTAAAACAAATCTACTATCTGATTGTTTTTTTTTAGTTACATATAGTTGTTTGTTTCCTTAATTCTCACATTTCCTTTGTCTGTTAGTGGATTGTTTTTGTTTTTTCGGCCGACTTGTGTGATACATATATGAATGGTATGAGATCAAGTGTAAACCATCATTATGGTATTATCCATAGGCACACTGGCTAAGGTACAGCATGAATTACAACAGCCTTACCTAAGCCATTTCTCTGTGTGAGATACAGCAGGCAAAATCAGTTTTGACCATGTGACAAACTGTTGCTATTGATAAGAAATTCTCACCAGAGAAACCATCCAATCCACACATGCAAAGAAATCAAAGCACAGATCCCGATAAATTATGTGTAATATAAGAAATGATACAGAAAACATACTGAACACACTAAGAAAGGGATGTACAAAAAGGCATGGAAAGTCATGACACCAGCTGAATAATATCAGTAAGCAGTCCTGCCACTTGGTTCAAATTGATGTTGGTTCATTCAAACTGATGGCCTATAAAAACATGTCTCATAAGAAACATGGGTAAAACCAATGAGGACTCTCAAGACCTTTGAAGCCTTATTGTTGCAAAACATACTGATAGCATTGGTTACAGAAGAATTTACAGAAGAAACTACTGAAGGTTCCAGTGAGCACTTTTGAAGCCAATATCCGGAAGTTGAAAGAACATTATTTCACCATAAACCGGCCACGACCAGGTGCTCACTGCAAGATTTCAGACAGAGAAACAAAGGCAAATGATAGTATGCATGTTCAATACATTTTCCACTCTGTCATTTCTCATTATTACACATAATTTATGGTAATCTGTGGTTAGACTTCTTTACATGTGTAGACCGAACTGGTTGTTATTGGCATCTGGTGAGAATTTTGTATCAAAAGCACCTTTAGAAATATATTTACTTAGAAAATTGGTGGCACGTTCAATACTTATTTTACCCACTGTAATTATCAGCAGCTTCACCGAAAGGTTGAGGAAATGAAAACAACTTGCAGAAGCACAGACTCAGGGTCAGCAGTGACCTGCTAGACAGAACCTCAGTGATGGATCCTTGGTTCAGGGCCAATATACATCCCAAGCACCAAAAGACTAGACTGCACTTAAACACAAAACTGTGTTTGAGGTCAAGTCTATGCTGTCTGATTAATTGGTGACCACAGTGCATGAGCCTGAAGGCTAGCAAAGAATAGTGCAACTGGTAAGAATCACTGGCAAGCAGGTCCTGAGCTGTGACGAGAGAGTTTTAAGGTGATTTACAGTGATTTAATATAGAAGGCAGTTCACTCAAATAGTGGAAGGAACATATAGATTGTTTGTTTCAAGCATTGAACCATCTGTCAAAAATGGTCCGTGAAAAAAAGGGGTCCCCTTTTTTTTGGGGTTTTTTAAACAGTCGCCCAAAGCTATCGAATAAAATCTATTTTATTTGTCAATGATTCACTTAATGCACAATAAAGTCATCTTTAACAGAGAACTAACTAGGGAAGTTGGAAGCTGTATACTAGTGATGGGTGCTTTATGGGGCTTAAAGGACAAGAGTCCAACAGTTTACTGCAGTCGTGGAATCATTTGCACGTTCTCCAGGCCATCGCTGACAGAAAACCTGCACAATCACATTATAATCACTTGTAGTTGTGCAGGAGCGTCCAGCTGTGTCATACCTCTTCGCTTTTTGCTGTATTCCCTGTGTCTGAATTTCCTTTTCTTGCAGACGCTTCGGGAATGTTTTCATTCTTCTCTGATTCAGACATCTCTCAACACGACCGACACAAAACGTCCCAAAATGTTTCTTCTAACTTTTTAATGACTCTCGAAATGTCTCCAAACTTTCACTACCAGCTCCTCGGCGTTTCTAAGTGGTGAAAAAAAGAAAAACATATATCCAAACTTAGTTTAAGTCGCACTTTTTGATGTAAACGTCACATCAAGCGTCATCCACGAGATTCGCATCAGAGGATTTCTTTCCAGTGGCATAAAAATGACAACCGCTTGCCATCTATCTCAGCCTACTGATATCTGGTCAGAGCCGCTTCAAGTCTTGCTCCAATAAACCACGACTCTTGCTGACTTCACGGACCAGCGGAATGAATAAGGAGGAAAAAATACAGTGATGTGTAAAACAGGCTGATTACCATTAAACAAAGCAAAAACAAACTATCTCATATTCCCTAATAACGAAGTTGCAGATAGCGAGTAAGTAATAGACTTACAAAACGCAAAATGTTACGTTTTAACCAGATTTAGAGTAGTTGACCAAATGTCTCAATGAAAATCAACAATAAATGCATAAAAGGTTGAAGATTTTTTTTAAAACTTTGAATAAATAAGTAAAAGGAAAAAGCCTATTTTCGTAGCATTGTTGCTACATGTCATTGTTACATGTCCCTTTTTATTCTTGTCCAATTAACCTCTACAATTTAATTTGTTCTATACTTATTCCTTTGTAGTGGTTTCTATAAAAGAATTATTTTTGGTGCTTTTTTCTTTTAGGCCCACCGTTTTCACTGTTGAACTCGTATTACTATGCTGTTGTATTTTTCAGACATTACTCGGAGACAGTAAAAGCACCATGTGGTATCATGTGACTCAGCACGATAACGGAAACTGGGAGAAAGAGTCAGAGGCATTTCAAATAGTGGGAAAATTAGGAGAATATACAGAAATACAAGTTTTTGCGTTATTGTGGGGTCTTCATCCTACAATATAACGTGCCTTGATGCGACTGTTGTTGTCATTTGGCACTGTATAAACGAAATTGAATTTAACCCTTTAGCGCGTTTGCTGATGTTACATTTAGTGAACCACATAACAAAAATACTTGTCCATGGCATATTGAACTTACTTTGTATATATACTGCACTTTTGCACTGTCACTATAGACTTCTTCCCCTGCTGTTGGATAGCCATCACTAGTTTGTTCATCTGTATCTGGAAGCAGGGGCAGATCTACTGTGGTGGTGATCTCTGCCACCCCTACTGCCACCCTAGTTTTGCATATGACAGTATTGTTTGTTAAAATAAGCTAGCATTAAAACTTTGAGCCTAGCTACATTAACATTGAATATAAATTCTAAAACTAAATATGCAGGCCCGATCAAAAGTTTAGGACCACTTGAAAAATAGCAAGAAATCATGTTTTGCATGGTTGGATCTTAACAAGATTCCAAGTAAAGCTTCAACATACAACAAGGAGAAAGAAAACGTTTTTTGAACATGCAATTTATTGAAAACAATGCTTAAACTGAAACAGGCTGTTTTACAGATGATCAAAATCTTAGAACCACATGCCTTTAAAATGCCAATTCTGTGCAAAAATGTGGTTTCGTTGTCATTTTCTGTCAGGTAGTCTCACTGTCATAACTTTCTGATGGCAAAGGCAAAAAAAAAAGTTCCCTTTTTGAACGTGGTTGGGTTGTTGAACTGCATAAGCACGGTTTCTTGCAGCGTCGCTGCTGAGGTGGGATACAGTAAGACAGTCATTTGGAATTTCTTAAATGATCCTGAAGGTTATGGAACAAAAAAGTCAAGTGGAAGACCCAAAATAATTTCACCAGCACTGAGCCGGAGGATAAAATTGGAGAGAGAGACAATTTTCAAAAAGATAAGACATTTATTGGAATGTTAATCATAGGGTTAATCATTCTTAATTTCGCTGTTCTTTCTTAATTTCGTTGTTCTCGTGACAATGACAATAACGTTTCTGATTCTGATTCTGGGTGTTGTAGTTTGTTGTTGTTTTAGTTTATATGCTTAATTCGTTTTATGTGTGTATTGTATATGAGTGTAGACTTGTATATAGTTAAACATGCATGGATAATATAATGTCGAATTCTGAATATTGATTTATAAACAATGGGATTTTAAAAAAGTGGGTAGGAAATGAAAAAGTGTAAACTTCATCCTACTGTTTTTCATAGTGTAAATAGTGGGAACAGCTCATGCAAGTGGGACCCTAATCTGCCCGATGTACTCTGAGCCCCTCTCAAATGACTGAACTCCTCACCCTGTTTCTAACGGAGAGGCCAGAAAGCTTATTTTTGCCACTTGTGTCCACTATCTCATTCTTTCAGCCACTATTATAGGTCATAACCTCAGATGAGGGAAATGACATTGATCGACCAGTAAATTAATAGCTTCCCCTTTATGCTCAGCTCTCTCTTCACTACGACAGAATGATTCAGCATCCACATCCCTGCAGATATTGACAGACTGATTGGTGCACTATCTTGCACCCTTCTCTCCTCACCCCTGAAAAAGACCCCAAGATATTTAAACTGCTCCACTTGGCAGCAACTGTTTTAGTGATTTTGTTTTATCCAAATAAAATTCAATTCAATTCAATAAATTAATGATTAATTAATTAAAGAGCATTGACCTGTTTTATGTTTTTAGGAGTGAAGCTTTGTGGATGATCCTTAAGCCTGTTAGCTCATTTCTGCCATTTGTAGTTGAGATGTCATTCTTTCAGTTCATTTTTCAGAGCTTGTGACCACAGGTGATGGTAGATCGATCTGTAAATCGTCAGCTTCCACGCTGAGCTCTCCCTTCATCATAGCAGATGTGTACAGAATCCACATCACAACTAGTATGGTGAAATACTAGTTGTCTCTCAATCTTTAGCTCTTCCTCCTGAGACAGTAACTTGCTCCTGTTGTTCCTCCTTCAGCCCAAAGATCAAAGAGTTGGGGTATTTAACACCCCTAAGTGGGTACTCCATCTTTTCCCAACTGAAGAGCATGGCCTCAGATTTTGAGTTGTTAATTTTCATCCCAGTCACTTCACACGTGTTGCAAACTGCCCCAGTCTGAGCTGGATGTTGTTGATGAAGCTAAAAAAAAAAAAAAGATACATCATCCATAAAAAGCTGAGATGAGATCCTGCAACCACCAAACCAGACACTCTTCACCACTTGGCTGCAACTGACCAAAGACGAGAGATGGTTATTTTATACATTTATTTTTTCCAAATAACTGCACTAACAGTTGTCACCTAGGTTCTTGCTGATGATCTTGGAGCCCATTCCAGCATGGAGCAAGTCTTCAATTATGTCCCTTCAATCAACAGCTCTTTGGTCCTGCCCATGGTGGTGAGGTGGTTGGAGCAGCAGATATCAATTCAGTGGACATGTGTGCATTATACACATACGCTGAAATCAAAAGTATCTGTAATTGACTGATTGTAGTCAACCTGTGCGAATTCTGGCTGGGTTGTAGGGGAACAGATTCCTATTTCACTCAATGACATACAAAACAACCTTTTAATGTATTTTTTAAGATTCTTTTTGTTGACATGTCTCTCTCAATTAAAATGAAGCTACCATAAAATTTATTGCTGTTCATTTTTTGTGAGCAAATTTTAAATTTCTACAGGGGATCAAATAATTATTCCCCTGACTGGACCACCGGCTTGACATACTCAGTAAGCAAGAAACTTAAGGTAAGGGGAGATTCCAACAGATTTATTTGATATGGATATGAAAACAATCACATTTAATGAAACAATGTTTTTTTCTTAATGACAAGAAACAAATCATTTTTGGATACATTTTTAACACAGTATTAATACTGTGGTTTTAAGTGTCTGCCCCAGTTGAAATAAAATTTGACTATTCGTGCTTTAGTTTAAGATAATTCTTGTTAGCAGCACTGATATCTATAATTTTAGGTGTTTAAACTGAATTGGTTAACATGAAGAAATAAATACAATCTTCCAACAATACACTGTGAAGCTGAGTAAGTCCACCCTTTAAATCAACATAAAAAAAGTCTTAATCACGACATTTATTTTATTGAAATATACATTTCCATGTTCTTAATTACTTTAAATCACAACTTGAAACATCAATTTATTTTTAACTAACTCAAGAAAAGTGTCAAACTGTCCAACAAAACTGATTTTTTACAGCAATCGTTTCAAACTTGACATTCTCAAGTGGATGTGGATGGATAGAGTACAGTCTTTATCAGTTAATGTGGGGCACAGTCGTCTGGAGGCTGATTTCTATCCTTCCATCATTCCAGGGACTTCAATAAAAATCAGTCTGGTCTCCCTTCAACAGTTTTCTTTTTGACTGCAACCTCAGAGCGCACCACGCTCTTCATAGTTCTCTGCATTATCCATGTAGCCAGGTGGATAGTCACAAAGGCACCAGAGACAGCCCACAGCCAGTTCCTTCTGAGCCAGCTCTGAGGTTTCATGGTGACACCACTGCAGGGGAAGAAGAAAAACAGTATTTACTCACAAACACTTGGTATACAGAAAAACATGGCAGAGAAGCCAAATAAAATTGACCATTTTCACAGTTATGGTAAATGGCCTGTATTTATATAGCGCTTTTCTAGTCCCTAAGGACCCCAAAGCGCTTTACATATCCAGTCATCCACCCATTCACACACACATTCACACACTGGTGATGGCAAGCTACATTGTAGCCACAGCCACCCTGGGGCGCACTGACAGAGGCGAGGCTGCCGGACACTGGCGCCACCGGGCCCTCTGACCACCACCAGTAGGCAACGGGTGAAGTGTCTTGCCCAAGGACACAACGACCGAGACTGTCCAAGCCGGGGCTCGAACCGGCAACCTTCCGATTACAAGGCGAACTCCCAACTCTTGAGCCACGATCGCCACTCAAGAGTTTGTTTTTAATCACAGGTAAACAAAGGGTGTATGTCTCACTTGCTGTGGCACTGGGAAACTGAACCATCTGAACTGTGAGCTGCAAGGAAAAGGTAAGACTGCTGCTGACATGATAAATGCATTTAAAGCCACGATGAGAAAAAAGCCCTGCACTTTCCCTCCAAACAGCCACTTTGTTCTCACTGTTTCGATGATATCACATGTTTTAACGACAGTCCAGCCATACTACAATAACTGCAAAGTGGGGTGTGCGTAATTATTCAGCCCCCTTTGGTCTGAGTGCAGTCAGTTGCCCATAGACATTGCCTGATGAGTGCTAATGACTAAATAGAGTGCACCTGTGTGTAATCTAATGTCAGTACAAATACAGCTGCTCTGTGACGGCCTCAGAGGTTGTCTAAGAGAATATTGGGAGCAACAACACCATGAAGTCCAAAGAACACAGCAGACAGGTCAGGGATAAAGTTATTGAGAAATTTAAAGCAGGCTTAGGCTACAAAAAGATTTCCCAAGCCTTGAACATCCCACAGAGCACTGTTCAAGCCATCATTCAGAAATGGAAGGAGTATGGCACAACTGTAAACCTACCAAGACAAGGCCGTCCACCTAAACTCACAGGCTGAACAAGGAGAGCGCTGATCAGAAATGCAGCCAAGAGGCCCATGGTGACTCTGGACGAGCTGCAGAGATCTACAGCTCTGCAGCTGTGTGTGGAGGAAAACTAAAACTCTGAAATGCATGTGTTGCAGATTGGCTATAATCTAATCTTTTATAAACCACCATCTCCCTCTGGATGGTGGAGGAATCTGTCCATAGGACAACTATAAGTCGTGCACTGCACAAAGTTGGACTTTATGGAAGAGTGGCAAGAAGAAAGCCATTGTTAACAGAAAACCATAAGAAGAGGCGTTTGCAGTTTGCCACAAGCCATGTGGGGGACACAGCAAACATGTGGAAGAAGGTGCTCTGGTCAGATGAGACCAAATGGAACTTTTTGGCAAAATGCAAAACGCTATGTGTGGAGGAAAACTAACACTGCACATCACTCTGAACACACCATCCCCACTGTCAAATATGGTGGTGGCAGCATCATGCTCTGGGGGTGCTTCTCTTCAGCAGGGACAGGGAAGCTGGTCAGAGTTGATGGGAAGATGGATGGAGCCAAATACAGGGCAATCTTGGAAGAAAACCTCTTGGAGTCTGCAAAAGACTTGAGACTGGGGCGGAGGTTCACCTTCCAGCAGGACAACGACCCTAAACATAAAGCCAGGGCAACAATGGAATGGTTTAAAACAAAACATATCCATGTGTTAGAATGGCCCAGTCAAAGTCCAGATCTAAATCCAATCGAGAATCTGTGGCAAGATCTGAAAACTGCTGTTCACAAACGCTGTCCATCTAATCTGACTGAGCTGGAGCTGTTTTGCAAAGAAGAATGGGCAAAGATTTCAGTCTCTAGATGTGCAAAGCTGGTAGAGACAGACCCTAAAAGACTGGCAGCTGTAATTGCAGCAAAAGGTGGTTCTACAAAGTATTGACTCAGGGGGCTGAATAATTACGCACACCCCACTTTTCAGTTATTTATTTGTGTTTGGAATCATGTCTGATTTTCGTTCCACTTCTCACGTGTGCACCACTTTGTGTTGGTCTTTCACGTGGAATTCCAATAAAATTGATTCATGTTTGTGGCTGTAATGTGACAAAATGTGGAAAAGTTCAAGGGGGCCGAATACTTTTGCAAGCCACTGTAACTCTGACACTCATTCTGTTTCAATTGATTACATATCAGATGTTTCTAAAAATTGACTGCAGTCCACCTGTGATAAATTCAGTTGATTGGATATGACTGGGAAAGGCACACACTTGTCTATATAAGGTCCCATATGTAACAGTGCACATTGTCGCACAAACCAAGCCGCGAAGTCCAAGGAATTGTCTGTAGACCTCTGAGACAGGATTGTATCGAGGCGCAGATCTGAGGAAAGGTATAGAAAAATTTCTGCATCTGCAAAGGTACTTATATAGATAGCTTGGCTAAGTAATTGCTCAAAGGAGGTCATTTGCTTTATCAGTATTACTGTATGATATTGCCGAGTTGTTGTAGGTTAGATTTGGTGCCATATAAATACAATTAAATAGAATGTTACATTATCTTGATAGTTTTCATTCTTGAATATCTTCACCTGTTAAATTATAAAAAAAATATCTCTAAGTTTTGAAAATATAAAATAGATGGATAAAACTTTACACTTTGACCACTCAGACCAAAAAATCTATTCCCTGTAAACATTTATTCATTCATTTGGGTGTGACTCTTATCAGCTTTTTGGGCTGAGTTCTAGTGGGGGATGGGATGATGTCTGTGGAAATTTGTGACAGAACTGAGCACGACAGTCGCACAGCAAACTGAAACTTCCAGGAAACAGGACATTAGAGGACTACCAATAAAAATTATGTCTGACTCCAGTCTATTTACACCTACAGGCGAGCTGCCACTCTTTTACTGATAAGGATATACACATCCTGGATGGTGGTTTGGAGTCAAGGAGGCCATTTACGAAAAAGGGAAAGACGATCTCTGAATCAAGGAGGGGGCCTGAGGGTAAATCTTTCATCATCTTACGATGCTGCCTTGCCAGTAATCAAATAACCTGCTGGAATAATCAGATGGCCAAAGAGGAAACTGAAGCCACTAACATCAAGACAAGAAATCTCCTTCCGTGCATGGAGGGTTAGCCCCAAATCCAGCACCCTGAGACTGTATGCAAAGTGGAAGGAAGATGAGAACTAGTCAGTGTCAGAACTACTATCCAGGATGAGACAACAAAGATTTAGTTTTTTGTTAGTTTGTTTTAATTTAGTTTAGATGTATTCACTATAGTTTAGTGAATACCTCTTGCAGCAGAATCCCGAGAGAAGAGAAGCAGGAAAAGGAACCATCACGGAAGGATGGGAGCCTGCACGGTATGTGCCACCATCAGACAGAAGAAGAGACTGACATCCACAAATACTGTCAGTGGCTGGACAAAGCTGAACTGAAAGACAGCACTAATATGGCAGAATAGGAACAAGACCCCGTAGGCTGTACAGAGATGCTAATGAGAAAATTTCAGCACATAGCAACAATGTGCAAGATGCTAGCAGGTATGGCATACATAGAACACCATAACCAAATGTCCCCTTAGGGTAGCTGAGAATGACAGAGTTAAGATCCTGTGGGACTTGCAGATACAGACAGAAAAACTGGTGATGGCAATCCACGAGGAAGACAGCTGTAGTGACAGATGTAGCTATACTGAATGATAGCAGCTCGAGAAGTGCCAAGAGCTGAGAAGAGAGCTCAAGAAGATGTGGAGACTGAAAGCAGCAGTAGTCCTCGTTGCAACTGGAACACTCAGGGCAGTGCCCCCAACACACACCCACCCACACAAATACACTTCTCAAGCCCCCAGAGGTCCTGCGCAGCATCTTTGTTGTCATTCAGTATAGCTCTATTTTATCAGTATAGCTATATTTTATCACTACAGCCGTCTTCCTCTGCTTGTCCATCACTATGATGTTAGGCTGTTAGCCATCACCGGTAGGGATGGGTACCGGTATCCGGTGCCATTCTGACATAAACAGTAGTAACCAGACTATCCAAGGATAGTAGGCGGGCCCAGGTACGTACGTTCTTTTAGAGCAGAGTTACAGATTAAAAATGCCCAAAGCGAAGCGGTCAAAAGTCTGGCTGTACTTCACAGCAAAAGATGCAAACTCAGCAGCCTGCAACAAGTGCTTTAAGGTGATATTGTGCAAAGGAGGTAACTCCTCAAATCTGATGAAAAACCTGGCCCCTAGCCCTGCCAGTGTAGCAGAAATGATGATGGATGATGGCAGCAGCAGCCGTTCTTCTCTGGTGAGTAGCTTAATGTTGTTCGTGTGTAATTTACGTTGAGTAGGCTAACCACGTTATTACATTAATGCATGTAAGGTGAACTAGCAAACACCGTCTAGTTACATGCGGCTGTCTTCTTGTTTGATAGAGTGATACCATATATGCCCTATAGCTGCAGAAAAGGCTAACATTGTTATCTTTTTACAAAAAAAAACAGCTAAACATGAGAGGTTTTAGGACAAAGTTTGTGTTTTCCATTGTTTAAGCACCGGTTCCAACCAAAGGAGGTATGTTGTATCAACAGAAAAGGCTAACTTGGTTATCATTTTGCAGAAAAAAAGAGACTGCTAAAAATAAAAACATAAGAGGTTTTTGGACAAAGTTTGTGTTCTCCATTCTTTAAGCACCGGTTCGAGCACGTTTAAGCACCGGCACCATTTCAAAAGTACCGGTTTGGCACCGGTATGGATAAAACCTAAATGATACCCATCCCTAATCACCTGTTTATCTATCTGTATCTGGAAGACCCACAGGATCTTGGCTTGTGTCCCATTTTGACCTCGGGACTTCCAGGCCATAATCGGCTCAGAAGTTAAAGTATACTATGCCAGCTATTTGGTTATGGCGCTCATGTATGCCCTGCCTGCTACCATCTTCACCCTGCTGTTATGTGCTGGATTGTCTCTGGGGCATCTTTACACAGCCTGCACTGGGGATCTTGCCTGGTGTGGTAGCCCCCAGCCTCTATGAATCTTGTGCATACAGCTTGTCCTGTGCTGCCATGACTAGTGCCTCTGTGCTGTCCTTCAGTCCAGCTTTGTCCAACCACTGACAGAGGAAGTGGCTGACATCCAGAAATCCTGTCTGCCGGTGATACATACCACGCAGGGGCCTCTGGCTCCATGACAGATTTTCTACTTGCTCCTTTTTTTCTTTCTTGGGTTTCTGCTGGCTGAGGTATTCACTAAGCACATTGTTCGTTGTGGCCATGATCCTGATGTGAATGTTTATCGTCTCATCCTGGACAGTGGTTCTGTACTGTTTGGCATACAGTCTCAGGGTTCTAGTCTTGGGGTGAAACCCTTTGTCCTTGGTGAGCTGCTTCCTTGTCTTGATGTCAGTGGCGCCTGTCTCCTCCTTTAGGCAGCTTATTATCCCAGTAGGCTACCCAATCCCAGTGTTGATTACCTGGATCTTGTTCTTTCCATTCAGCTGACTTCTCTGGACTTGCCTAACCCTCTGCAGGTACTTGGTAATTGCGCCTCTCTTTACCTTTTGTTACCTTCTGACTACACTTCTCCAGTCCGAAAGACATTCTGATGTTGTTGCTGTAGATCCTCGTGGTGTGGATGAATGAATCAATGTCTGTTTAAGCATACAGATTGATGTCATCCATGTAGAGGAGGTGGCTGACGATTGCCCCATTCTGTAATTGGTCTCCATAGCCAGTCTTGTCAGTGACCTAACTGAGGGGGTTCAGGCCAATGCAGAACAGCAGTTGGAAAAGAGGAACTCCTTGGTAGACCCTGCACTTCATGGTAACTTGTGCTATTGGTTCAAAGTTGGCCTCTAGAAGCTACTAAATGTTTTGCTGTCTCTCTAAATGCTGGGTATCAAAGATTCCATAGGTCCCACATCGTCTTCATGTAACGCCTTCCGCTGGGGTTAATTATGCAGTAGCATGCCAACAGTGCTTTTTTTTTTCATTTCTTCCCCACTTATGTCTTCCGGTTCCGTTAACCCACTTCTCATCTGTGTGTCATGGTTTCCCAACACCTGACGTGGACCTTGTCCACATCCTGTCTGAGCTGGTATGGCTTCAGTTATCTCTGTCTTTCTCATATCCAAGGTAGCTTGGTTAGCATAGGGAATCTCGCCTAGGGACCCTTACTGGATACAGACACCCAAGAAAACACCAAGACAGGTCAGGTGTGCAGTAGAGTATTAAACTTTGTGTGTAGGGACTTCAGGTTGAACACCCAAGCTGAGGATGTCAAAGAGCTACCGAATGAGGCAGAGCAGTGTGAACACTGGGTGGTAGAGAGGCTGCAGACAGATTGGCCAAGATGATAAACTTTAAATTTCTACTTTTCCAATAGCTTATAGAAATCTATTTATTTTTGTTGTAGGCATCTGGGTAATCAGTTTTATAATGCAGGCAGTAACCGGTCTTTATTTTCACATTACTAACACGACACATTATCCAAAGTTTTTTTTTTTTATTTTTCCATTATGCTCTTCTTCTACAATTATTAAAATTATTCAGATATTGTTTTCTATAATTTCGTTCAAAAATATATCTTACCTTCACGACCTATACTGAAATAATCAAAATAACTCATAAAAAATCCTCCAAATTTAATCTTAAAAATGTAACTTATAATTGGGGAAACTAGCTGAAATTTAACAAGTTAACTTTTTCAAGATATGACTTCTTTGCCATTATTTCTGTTGTTGCAGGATGGGATCATAATCTTCCCTGTAGTATCAAATATCAGTTATTTTCTTTGGTACTGGAATTGAGTTAATTTGTAGAGTTGTTCGTTTGTTTTTTTAAATTGGAGCACCAACTTGTGAAAATCTGAAAATACAACTAAAGCTAGATGAAACTGCTCTGAGTTTTACAAACCCTTTGTGTGCTCAGTTATACAAACTCTCAAGGGCAGAAAAACTTAGCACGTTTTCTTCAGGTGTTTTTAACAGTTTCATACCTCAGTGCGGGTTACTTGCTCTTGTGAGCAACAGCTGGAGGAGGAGAAGGAAGAGCAGATGCAGGAGGGGAAACGTAGGTAACAATGCCAGGTTCAGGAATATACTCGTCTCCGTCTTTGCGTAGCAGTGGGCTTCCCTTCAGATTGTACCAGCCCCAGTGGATCAGCCCCAGACTTGTGCCCATCACAATCAATACTTTGTAGTTACTCCACAAATCCCGCAGACCCATAACTAAGATGCTAAAAAAAAAAATCCAAAAGATGATCACTACATTCATATAGACAGTTAATATGATTCTTACTTCAAGTAGTAACTAGTCAAATAATATATACTGAAATGGAAGTGGAATTAAAGTACAAGGCAGCATTAAAGGGAAAGTACGCTTATAAGTAATAGTTGAGTGACAATCATTTTCCATCACTGGTCATTCAAAGGTCAAGTGTGCAAAAAAGAAAGAAATATCAATTGATCAAAAGACTATACTCTGAGTCTAACTATTTTTGCTGGAAGATCCTGACAAGTCCAGTAAAAAGCAAAGTAAAGCAAGTAAACAAAACTACTGCCTATGTATAGAATTATAGGAACACTGACATTCAATCGATTTCTTATTTAGAACGATACACGTACACCCATGCAAAGGATATTGTAAAGTTTTACTCAATGAGACACCAGCAATGTTACAACGCAATAAGGAACTGATTCATATCTATTATCTTCATATCTATTTAACATGCTCACAGTTTGGTTTAGGAAGCCAGCTCAACCCCATCGATTATCTGTATTGAAATTGCACAAGAAAATTAAAGTTAATCAAAATTAAAATGAGCAACACAAACTAACCTGTGGTGACATAAGAGAAGCCCTCACCTTCGGAATTAATCTGTGTTTTCTATGCTGAAGATCACTAAATATGTGCCTGAACGCAATTTACGTTAATTATAAACATAATTGCTCAAAACCTTAGTGCTAAATACTAACACGCTTATTGTTATTAATTATTGTGTTTTTCATGGAATCCAAATTGAAATAAACACCTTTAAATGTGCCGCTGATGTTATAAATGTTTTTTTTACTCAGGCAACACATTGGAAGCCTGAAATAATCATGTGACTGTGTAACCATCGGCTATTGGTTGAGTATTGCATTCCTAGTGAAAAGTTTTTTTTGTTTGTTGTTTTGAATACGCTTTATTGACAAAGCACAAAATACAAATACAAAATAGCAAACACAATGTCAGGGGGTTCGTATAAAAAAACAAAATAGTGAAAAGGTTTTGATATATGACTGCATCCATAAAACATCGTCATTTCGTAATTATCTCAGTGTATATACAAAAATGTATCGCCTGTACAACATTTGATGCGCTACAGTAGTGGTGGCTAGATGAAGTGTTGTAACTCTTTTGGTGTGTCGCTCAATAGTGACATCTCCTGGATTTAAAAAAATCAGTGCAGGTAACCTGGATAAAGAGTGTGGTGAGAGACTGAGCTATGTTCTTTTTTTTCTGCCAAATGAGGGATGAATGTTCCTGTTTACATAACAAGCTGATGGTAAAGCGCTGAATGAAAAAAATATGTATATAATGCAAGGGCGTAGATTTGGCATGGACGGAAGGGACATGTCCCCACCAATATCCAGCGATTATTGAATTGTCCCCACCAATAATTTGATCTCTGCGAGTAAAGAAAAAAAAACGATAGAAAGAAAAAACGATCTGTCAACGTCTCATTCACCCAGCGGTGTAGAAAGAGTTAAATTACGTCCTCTACTGGAGTCCTACGTCATGTGACAAATATGGCCAATGTGATTGGCTGGGTGATTGAGGACTCCCAGCCATTTAGCATTGTGGAGGACAAAGGATTCAAAAGATTTGTTAAATCATTAAATCCTAGCTATGTTCTCCCCACTAAAAAGGTCATAAAAGCAGTGAAAATTTAGTTTTTACAGAATAAAATGTGAACAGGCAGGACTGAGGCTCAAAGCCTCAGTGTGTAGCTGTCCATACCTCAACGTTACAAAAGCACAACCACTGTCCACACCCCAACCACACCTCACCTCACAGTAAATGATCATTTCCATTTTAAGCATTTCCAAATGATCATTTTCCATACTGCCAGTATAAATATACACAGTATACTGCCATCACTACAATATACATGTTTTACACACTCCTTTTGTTGTTGACATTTACAGGCTGTGTGCAAAAGGCCACACTCTTCAAATTCATGCCAACTAATATTTTTACGTCCAGTAGGTGTCCTACTAGAGCAAATGAAGCTTCAAGAAGCTTTGCGCTGGGATGAACCAATTGGATGAAAAGCTTCAGTGCTTCATGAAGCTTCATCTGCCCATCACTACAAATAATGTTTATCACTTTCTTGCCTGTGTCCTCTTCAAGGTGTTTGGGCAAATGTTTCCCGGGGGTCCAGACACCATTTAAAGGTTCCGGGAGAGACCATTGGTAAAGAGAGTGTGGTGAATCTTTTTGTGCTTGGGTTTCTGGGTTTTTATAATATTGGGTTTGGTGTAACATTAAAGTGTGAAATATTTATTAATATGTAAATGTGAAATGTATTTATGTATTTATTCTATTCAATTGATATATTGTATACTGTGGTGGAGGTTGGGATTTGTGTGAAGAAGCTCGATGAGTTAATTGTTGTAAGGAGAGCTGTATAGCAAATAAATACTTTTTGTCCACGTACACTTGCTCTTGGTCCATCTCACTGTGTTTCCAGCTGCTAAGGGCCGTCTTGTTACATCGTGATTAGTAATTGTTGTAAAGCAAAAAATCTAAAACTAAATGCTTTTATTTCTATTTTAGTAGAAACTCTCACAATAGAAAACTTCTGTTCAGATGAGAATTGAACAAATACTCAAAACATAATTTGATCATTTCTGGAGCAGTCTTCAGGAGCTCCACATGTCAACATGCCAACGATAAAAATGCGTCCTTCTAGATTAAAATATTTTTAATGTTAGATTTAATTTACAGTCAGGTCTTAAAAATAAGATCAGCATACCAAGGAATAAAGACGAGCAAAATATGCTGACATAATATATGTCAGCACATGTCTTACTCTCCAAGTAAGACTTTAAAATTAAATAAAACGATCCAGTAACGGATCCCAAAAAAGTTGATCCTGTCATCTGGATGTAGCGTTTTCAGCGGGAGAAATGCTTCTCCTCGATTCAGAGATGGTCTTTCACATTTCACGTTGATGACCCCCTTGACTCCCCACTCAGTGTTCCCCCCCTGTCCATTGATCGTTGATCAGTGGTTGTTGATCAATGGCCATGACAATTTGCATATTAATGATCAAGAAACTCACCTTACAGCCCAATGTTAGCCACTAGTGCTAACATTGTCACTTGGATGAGTGACGAAACATTTCTCTCACTGAAAAACGCTACATCCAGATGAACAGAATCAACTTTGATTTGCTCAGGAACAAAAACTGAAATAAGTCAAACATTAACATTCCTACAATGCACAGTGGTGTTTTTGTCTAGCTTGTCTATGTAGCCCATTTAATTAAAAACCTTCAGGAGTTATGGAAATGTAATTAACAAAGTCTACAGACACAATGAGCAGCAGTTAACACCTTTAAATCTTGAGCATACTTCAGGGAGAGAGACATTCAGCGGGGCACTGACAGCAGTCTCTGTAACCAGCCTGGCCCAGCCCTGGTTTAAATACAGTCAGAACAAAAGTATTCCACAGCTGTTTTTTAAACCTTTGACCCCCTTTAATCTCCTCTCACAGTGATTGCCCCTTGTCTCTTCCCCCCCATCTTCAAAGATGTGGTTAATAAAAGGCTTCACCACCTGTGGAATTTCATAATCAGAATCAGCATACTATATTAATCCCTAAGGAAATTATGTGGGTTACAGTCGATCCAGTACAGTAACAGTAACAGAAACAGACTAGACTATTTAACAATACAATATGCTACAGATTTAAGAAATAGCTAATATATACAAACCACTCAATAATAACTATCAAGGATTGACAGAGATGATTATAAATAAATATCAAGAAAATTGACAGCAACATTACTGAGTAGAAAAGAGTGTGTACAAAAAGGTGTAACTACTGCAGAGTTTACAGTGCATTAGATGGAGGAGCTGTACAGGCAGATGGCATTACCTCAGCTCAGGCACAGATAGCAGAAGAAAAATACAAAAATACAACAAATACAAAATAAGTAGGATAAACTAAAGTGAATGAGCCACTTCCGTAATTATTAGACTGCTTTCTTGGTTATACAGAAAAAAAAAAAAAAGCACATGTCATGGTATGCCCTGATGCTGATGTGCTTTCCTTATCACGACAGACGATGGTCCAAATAATGTAGTTGTAGCACCTGATGACTTCCCATGAAAAAAAACAAAAAGAAAACTGTGTTGATGATGATTATACCTGCATCAAATATGATGGGGTGAAATCCAGCTGTGACTAAACATGTATTATTCAAAGATAATATTTTGTTATAATCAAATTGATTGCATTATATCAAGGGTGTAGATTTGGTTTTAGCATTGGTGGGGACGGATGATTCAACCACCGAACTCTGCCCTGTTTCTTTTTTTTTCCTTTTTGTCTTTGCTTCTTGATAAAAAAAGGAGAAATATACTTGCCTACATATGCTATTCTACATGCTTTTAAACCATTTAAAATTACAATTCATAGTTTTATATGTGAATATATAATGTTAAATTGACTTAAGTATTTTAGGACTTTAGTTTACTTCAGCCATATTCCATATAAATCAGGTATCATACAAAAATAAAATACAGTCATGACAATAAAAGAATATGACTTTAAGGACTTAACAACATTACTTCAGTTATAGTACACCAACATCTCTGATACATTAGCACTAAGGGAACACTGAATGACCTGCTGGTTTTTGTCCATAAAAGCTACTCATCTAAGATTACCACAAAGTAAAAGATCTCTCAGCAAAATTATGCAACATTTTAGGCACTGTTGCTCCTATCAAATCAGTGAGCTGGGATTTTTTATTCTAAACATGAACTACTGTTACAGCAACAGACATGGACTACTGTGTCCCACACAACAACTCAATGTCCACTATGTGAAGGAGCCAAACACATGCCTTCTCCTCTCGTTAACTGAGATAAACTGCTGGCATATTGTTTTACATCTATACTGTCCAGTCTCTCCTGGTGGACATACAGCAGCATTGTTTAATCTCATTGAGTCACTGTTGACCTTAGCCATGTTTTTAGTCTTCTGAGAGCACTGAAGCTTCTTTCAGCCTCAGTACATGCGTTTTATCCTCAGATTAAAATTATTACTATGTGCTTGATGTGCCTCACCTTTGGCCCTGGCTCTTCCCCTCTGACTGCACTAGGACATATTGCCACCTGATAAAATAACACATGTGATTCGTGCCATATAAAAAGTGAGACAGTGTCAATTCAGATTCTTTGTCAAATATACACTAATGAATCAATTTACATCAGCAGCCTAACAATTGTCATGATAATAAATACTAGTTAACTAGAGTTGGATGTCTCGAGACCGGTCTTGGTCTCGAGACCGGTCTCGAGACCACTTTTACGTGGTCTTGGTCTCGTCTTGGTCTCGACGGACTTTTGTCTTGGTCTCGGTCTTGGTCTCGACGGACTTTTGTCTTGGTCTCGGTCTTGGTCTCGCTGTTTCGGTCTTGCGTTCTCAAATCGACATAGTGTTCGGGAGATTTGGAGTCAACCATCAGCGGAGTGGGGGGGGGGCTTACTGGGCTTAAGCCCAAAAACAACACACGAAGCACAGAGCGCACCGTCGTAAATTCCCCCTAATTTTGGTATGATCCGAGCTCAGGCACTAGGCGACTGAGCGCAGCACCCATGTGAGCGAGGGGGGAGAAGCTGCTGCCTGCGAATTTGCTGCAGACAGAGGAGAGCTTAAGTTTGACCAGGTACCAAAGCAAATCATTCGTACTGAACTAATAATGTAAATATGACGGTGTATCACAAAAGATTGATATCAAACTGATCACTTGGTTGCGTTACTTGCTCTTCGAGTGAATCAACAAATGGATAAATAAAAAGCCGAACAGCAATGCTGATTTTTTAGTCTTAGCTTACATTTCATATTTTCAGTTGTTACCCTCCACGGCTAAACAAACTCTCTAAATCGGTTTCAGTTGTGTACTGATGAACACAACAATGGACATAAGGAGCTTCTTTCAAAGAAAAAACTCAGGTAGATGTTATTTTATATATTATGCTTTGGATGTTGTTCAGTATATCTATGCAAAACAAGAGGAATTTCAATACACAGCAGTATATTCACAGTTGAAACCAGATATTTACATACACTTTATGGAGAAAACATAAAAACTTTTTTTACTGTTAAACATCAATTTAGAGTAAACTTTTGTTTTAGATAAATAAATGTTGAAATATCTTTTGAATTAGTTAAATGTCAGAATAAAAAGAGGGAGCTGTCTATTTTAATCACTTTCATCAAATTTAGGAGTACATATACACTAAGTTTATTGTTAATTAATAAGAAAACTCCAGACGATTCCATTCTGAGCTAAAGAAGCTTCTGATAGGTTAGTAGAGTCCATGTGATTTGATGTTACAATTAAAAAAGTGTTTGTGTTTTTATCTGAAGAGTACATAAATATCTGGGCCCGTATCCCTAAAGAATCTTTGTGCAAAAAGTGGCTCCTAGCGGCCAAATTCTAAGAAAATTCTCAGAGTCATGACGTTTTCTTAGAATTTCCCCTAAAAGTGACACGACAATCCCAGTTAATATAAAAGCTATTCCTCAAGATTCCTAGCGCTTAAAAGGGCTCCTAAGGCGAGATCTGCTAAGAGCAGGGAAGAGGACTTTTAGTGGCTTAGGAGTTCCCCTAAGCAGCTGCACAAAATGGCCAACAGAAGAGGCAGGAGAGATGTCCTGCAAACACTGGATGACAGGGAATTATTGAGATGCTACAGAGTGGATCGTGCAGGAATCATGTTTGTGGTGGATCTCCTTAGAGATGCAATTACTTCACCAACTCGACGCCACAACGCTATTACACCGGAGACGAAAGTAATCACAACCCCGAGGTATTTGGCAACCGGGAAAATGCAACAATGCAGCAGTGATGACTTGGGTCTGCAATCACAGACATTGCTAAAAGCTGAGCCGTGTTACCCTCGTTAAGACCACACTGGACTTGTAACGTTGTGATTTCTACTTCATTAAGGACAGCCTCTTGAGATAGGCCATCTTGTTTTCAACGGGGTCCATATGGGAGTGAAAGTACAAAATATGCCAGCTAGGATATTAATATGAGCAAATAAGACACGAATCATTATTTGAACAGGGTGTAATGAGTTTTTCACATATTTTAGATTCTAATGTTAGGCTATAACCCCTACAGCTTACTATTCATTTTCCAGATATTTTCTTGAATGTGAAATATTATTTACAATTACAGTCAGCATAAGATTAGAGTATATAATATGTTTATTGATTTGAGGGTACATCCTTTGCTCATTATCACCAAAAGCTCATTTCCATCAAACTTGTAGGATCAACCAATCACGGCTTTTGAAATGATGACTCATACCTAGCAACGGGGTCAACCACACCTCCTCACTAAGATAGGATTTTCCATCCATTCCTTGCTCAGAGTTCACTGAAAATGTTCTGGAATCACTTCTAAGCTAAAACTCCTGGCAAGGAATTTTTAGGTTAAGTTAGGAGCTCTCTGAGAGGATTCTCAGAATCTTTAGGGATACGGGCCCTGTTGTATGTTCAATAAAGTTTGTTTACTGATATAATATTGGCAATGATATGTTGTGTGTTTGGCTTGATTGTCAGCACAAAGAGGGAGAGAGAGGAGCAGAGAGGGAGAGAGAGAATGACGACAGAACAGAGATGGAACAAGAGCAGGTGAGACACACATGTTAGTCAAATGGTTGTTTGCCAAAACTCATCAGAACATGTATCTAGTACCTAGTGTTTCTTTTTAGATACCATTTGTTACTTTTCAAATTCTATATTTATTAAGTTATGCAGGCTTGTTTGCACAACAAGGCTAAATAATTATATAAACTTTTCTCAATCTAAATATTGTACTTTGGTAGAATTAAAAAATAAGTGTAGTGCAGGTCTATGATGATTTTTAGTGCTACTATCATCTAGTTCTGATTCTGGTTCTGTCTTGGTTACTGTTGTAGTCCTGTTTTAATTCCAGATCAGTTTTGGGTCTGGTTGAATTGGGGTTTAGTCCCTGTGTCTTGATACAGGCCCGACTTTGTTCTGCCTTGCTGCTTAATTAAAAAACTAGTTTAAGGTGTCCTGAATATGTATATAGAATAGCATCTGGCTGCAGTTTAAAGACTTTTTTTGTCTCGGTCTTGGTCTTGGTCTCGTCTCGACTCGGTCTCGGTCTTGGTCTCGTCTCAACTTGGTCTTGGTCTTGGTCTTGTCTTGGTCTCGATACCCTCTGGTTTGTCTTCTTGGTCTATCTGTCTTGGTCTGTCGGCTGATTAGGCGGTCTTGACTACAAGTCTAGTTAATCTATAGCACCAAATCATCAGTCAGTCACCTGTGAGCTCGCCTCTTCACCTCTGTCTGAGCTACAACATGGCAGAGCTACCTCTGTCACCTGATGAATAACAGTGAGACATTCCAAATACATGCAGTCACACATGTGCTTCAAATACAGTAATTAGAACCATCAAGTCATCATCCAATTTCACCTGTGATCTTGTATCACCATTGCTCTCTGAGCTTTGTGTTGGTTCTTCTGTCACCTGACAAACTAGGACATCCATGACAATAAGAATAAATGTGCAGCTGCTTCAGTGTTTCTGTCAATTTGTGCAGATCTTGACTCATCAGTAATGTTTGTAGCGTGAGTGCATTTTAAAACAATTTGTGCAAACTGCACTACAAGGTGGAATATTTGCAAAATCATGACTACCTCATGATATTTTGTCTCAAAAATTAACCCTATGAATATGTCAGCACCATTAGGATGAAATTATTGTGTCACCAACATTTTAACGTTAGACATATAATTTTAACAGCCTCTGTAAACTAATATCCTGGCTGCTCGAGGCTGCTGTTTTCTCTGACAGTTTCAATCAAAATTAGAAATGCTGCTCTGAGACTGAGAGAACTAATAGTGCTGCCTGTTGTGCAGTTAGTTTCCAAAACACGTTATTCATGGTTACATACAATTTTAGACTGATGTGGGCCAAAGCCTAGCATAGCCTGTAACGTTATTATGACGGACACATTTTATGAGTAACTTGCTTTAAGTGACTTACAGGTTTCTTTGAAAAATACTTTCTTATATCCAGGTTCTTCCTTTTTGCTGCCAGTCCTCCTCTCCTCCTGGCAGCGCAGGTTGCCGCTGCTAAAACTAAACAGAGCTCCCTGAAAGGCA
>NW_024582818.1:356691-391654 GCF_018398535.1 Haplochromis burtoni
ATATATTTTTTTCCTATATGAAGTCATTCTTTTTTGAACAAAACTCAAAACACAGCCTATTAATCTTAAAATCATTTCTACCCCCCAAAAAAGAAAAAAAAATCCCACATGCATACTACCCTTTAGGGCTAAGCCCCGGGTGTTTCAAATGTCTGGCTCCGCCTCTGGTGGAAAGTTTTAAATAATATAATGGGTAGAGAGCTCGCTCTGGTGGTGTCACACATCAACATGGATGGAATGTTTATAAGTAAAGCTAAGGATGAGGATATAGAAAATAATTTCGAGAATTACAACAGCAATAAAGTAACAAATTTAAAATCTAATAAGAGCAGAAGCAATCCCACCCAATCACACTGTCTTATACAGGATGTTATCATGAATAATAAGGAATGGCAATTTAAGTTTGAGGCAGTGAATGTTGTGACAGTGGAGCGTTTATTAATATCACTTCCTAATGATGCATCCTCAGGTTCTGATAATATAGAAGGTAAACTGCTCTAAGGTGCAGCCAAGTTTGTATCCCTTCCTATGTCACATAGATGTTTGGCATGCAACTTATTTCCACTGCAGTGGAAAGAATTGAAAATAATTCCTACTCCAAAAAATAAGAATGTTGTTTTTAATGGTGTCAACAGGCTACTCAGGATCAGAATCAGAAATACTTTATTAATCCCGAAGGAAATTATGGGTTACAGCAGGCAGCGTGCTGGTTGGCGCATGCGCACTCACAAAAGAACCCTCCAACCAACACACTTTGCACAAACATCACATTGGGGAGACAGGTCAGTGAGTAGGCTGATACAACAAAAGTACACAACATGAGGTAAGAGGAGGAGAAAAAAGCTCCACCCAGACTGATGGGAGAACAGTTTGAGGACAGAAAAAACCCTTTTTTGAGCCACGGACCGGTTTATGCCCGAAAATATTTTCACGGACCGGCCTTTAAGCTGTCGCGGAAAAATACAACAAAATAAAACTAGTACCGGTACCGAAAAATAGAAGAGTTATTCATAACACACATGAAAAGACCCAGGAAAACCGAGTTAACAATAAAAACGATAACAAAATAATGCTGAAAACCGATAAAAACCCTGAAAACCGTAAATTTCACACCTGAGCCTCAACTCTCGTGGCCCGGTACCGGTCCGAGGCCCGGGGGTTGGGGACCGCTGATCTAGATGATGGGAAAGTGGTTGGGGTTGTGTTCTTGGACTTAAGTGCTGCATTTGATTTAATAAATCATGATCTTTTGATTGATAAACTAAAATGTTATGGATTTTCACCAGCTGCTTTGTGCTGGATGAAAAATTATGTATGCGATGATTCCACCATGTTTTATTCAGCCAGTGACAACTTCGAATTGACCAGCGTATTACAACAAGATTTGCTTGTTTGACTGGATAAGTAAAAACAACATGATTCTAAATGTATCTAAATCTAAATCTATGTTAATTGGAGGTAGAATACGTTTAGTCAACATTCCACAACTGAATCTTTCCATAGTCGGATCAGTATTAGAACAGGTCACCCAGATTAAACTACTCGGTGTTACCATAAATCACCACCTTTCATGGTCTCAGCACATGGACTCTGTTTTTAAGAAAATGGGACAGGGCATAGCTATGGCTTGGAAATGCTCTTTCTATATCACTTCTTCAATCATGAATGATGTCATTAATGCACTAGTAGATTTCTCGTTTGGCTCTTGACGAAGGCGGTCGCACTTTTCTCCTCTCCCTCCTCCTTATCTTTCCTGCTTGGCTTCTCAATGTCCTTGTTTAGTCCCGCCTACTTTTCTACTTTTGCCCTGGAAAACTCTCACGGTCTGTTCTCTAAAACCTAAAAGAGGAATTATGGATTTGATCAACTGGTCCCTGAATGCAATTGACACCCTCTTCTCAATGAGAAGCCTGGGGTGAGCCGAGTGTTCTGAAGGGACGTTCCCTGCTGGATACATGATGGACGGGTGGAAAAACTGGTGAGTCGTGTGCCTGGTGGGACTGTCGATCGAGGACATTGAAGACATCTACCTATTTGGAACCATGATAACAGGGTTCTTGCTGATCGGACCTGGCTTGGCCCTTTCTTATCGCAGATTAAAGAAAGCAGAATCAGCTGTTCAAAATCCCACAAGGCTGCCCGCTGTGATGGAAATGATGGGACGGGTCGCGACTTCTCAAAATGGGATCATTGAATGCAGCACGGTAAGATCTCGGAGAAGCTCGAGGCTGTCGTGAGCACTCAGACTATGCTCTCTGAGCAAAAATTGGATAACATCTTGGAGAAGCTCACGGTGGTTGTGAGTACTCAGACTGTGCTCGTTGAGTGCAAAATTGATAACATGTCAGAGAAGCTCACGGCTCTCCAGCGGGAGATTGAAAGACCAGTGACGGACTGTTAGACCAAGTGTGAAACTGACATGCAGTTGTTCGCACTAAAGGAAAACCACCATCATTTCAGGCAGCTACCATATCATCATAGCATGTTTTCCCTCTGAGTTATGGTTTCATATTTGTTGGTTAGATTGTCCCAGTTTAGGTTTGTTCTTAGTTTCTGTATTATCACATCATGTAAATAAAGCTCATTCATTGCATCATCAGGGCCTACGATTGGGTCCTTTTCCCTTCAACCCCACACGACTGCTACCGCAGCCGTGACAAGAATAGGGCGGCCAGAGTAATGTTAAGATGTTCATACTACACTAGTATCGATCAAATGCATAATAAACTTTTCTGGCTTCGTGTACAAGCTAAATTACACTACGGCTTACTTTTATTTATAAAGAAAGCAATACTGTTAAGCACATCACATTTGTTTCTCTGCTCAACTGCAGTATCCAGATGAAATACATAATCATGGAACACGATTTCTAACAAACTGGAATTTAGTAATTCCTCAAGTTAAAAGTAACTTGTTGAAAAACTGTTATATTTAGAGCATATTTTAAGTGGAATTAACTGCCTTATGCAAATAGAGAACTAGCTACAATTCCTTATTTTAGAAAACATTTAAAAGCCTAACTACACAGTTTTTAGTTATTGTAAATATTGTAAGAGGGCATTGTAAGTTTTGATTTGTTGATTTTTGTCTATGTGTGTGTATAACTAATACATAGTGTGTGTGTGCCATCTTGTTGCCACAACTGGCTCTTGTCACCGAAACCTTTTTTCAGTTTCATAGCTTTGTTTCTGAGAGCATGTCCATCTGAAAACAGGAAAGCTGTGAGGCCTGCAGATGGTTTGCGCATGCAGATTGTGGATAAACTCTAACCCTTTAGCAGACTAAGGGGAGACAAGGGTTTTTCTTTTTGGCTACGTTCACACTGCATGCTCAATTCCGATTTTTTGATCAAATCCAATTTTTTTGCTTGTTCACACTACAGATAAAATGCGACAGCAAACGCGCTCTAGTGTGAACCCTTAAAGCGCCCGCATGCGCAAAAGAAGACGTCACACACAACGCGCTCTGTTTAGACCCAGAGCAACAGTATTGTTTGACTAATGGCCTTAATATAAAGACTTGTTTCGGACTTTACATTTCCCAATTTTGCTTTAAGTTATAAAGTTATTTTCTTATTTACATTTGGCCTAATAATGATCCTTATTGCTGTTTTAGAGAGGAGCGGTGCTTCAAAGGATAGTTGCAGATTTCTGTCAGAATCTGCAGATTAAACAGTACAAATAAAATGTTCACGTTTCTCCAACATTGTCTTCCCAACAGTTTCACTGGATGGCCAGGAAGCCTTCACGGTGTCTTCTTGGGTGCTTATACATTTTATGTTTTATATAAAAATCAAGATATGGACCTGTGTGTCGGTGCTCATGAACAACTGCTCTTTATTGCTCACAGGATATCCAGCACAAACATGATTTATAGAATATGATACGACTTTAAACAGACTATAAAGTGTTTAACTTGTTTTTAACCTGTTTTAGCAAGCTCATGGTCTGAATGCTTTCTTGTGCCAACAATATCTGCTTTGCCAAAAACATTAACAACAGGAGTCTACAGACAGTCTCATTCAACATAATAATTACATTTACTTTGATTAGATTTTTGATCAGAAAACAGTCAACTGTTAGCAAAATCACATATAGATAAACTGTTTTAGCACTGATTATCACTTTAAAAGGTTGGATGTTAAACTCTTTTACCCTCTCTCTGATGTAATTAGAGGTAAGCTCATTACATCTTCAATTTCTTTCAATCCCACCTCTCCCAACAGTAGAAACTATTGGTGGAATGTCATATGTGGTAGATCACTATTGATGAAACACTACTAGAAAAGATTCAGATCCAGTTTTTTGTTTGTTTGTTTTTGAATTAATTATACCCATTCTGTGAAAATAAAAGAGTCTGTTTGAAAGAGAGTGCCTCAGAGTTTGTTGATATTTCTAGCCTGTGTGTATCCGTTCTAAAGAGCACCTCTTCCATATACGGTAATGGAGTGCAGACAATAAAAAAACATATACACTCAGGAAAATAAGAGGAGACGCACCAGGTGGAACACACAGCTGTAACTAGAAACATGATGAGAAAGGGGAAGTAAACACAACAAGAGTCATAGAAAGCCACAGTTACTGGGGGAAAAAAAACAGGAAGATGCGACTGAACGAGAAACAAGGGTTAACTTAACATAGAGGACCAGACAGGGGAACATGGAAAGCAAAAGACAAGTGCAGATGAGACTGTGGTACCAGGGAACACAGAACAAACCAGGAAAGACAACCTCAAACAAGTGTTTGTTATTAACATTAGGCACATTGAAAGCTGAGTATGAGTAGCGGTTGGTTGACAGTTTTGAAATTAGACTTCAAGGCTTGAAACAATAAAATGACAAATGATGCTTCATGCTATATTGTACTGAACAGTCCTAACTGAAACAATATGAGGTCAAAATGAAGATCAGAACAGAATAGTCACTAGTCTGTAAACTCCCAATAGTGAGCAATAATTCATGTGTTAATGAACCAGAACCATCAAAAAGAAAGTCTTCTCTGGCCAGCAGCTGATCAGTCTTCTTTCGAGGCTGCTGCCTCTGCACAGTTTACCAGCTCAATCTCTGCATCTTCCTTTGCATCGTCCTGCATGTGTCTACATAGAAAAGAAAAACAGATAAAAACAGTCATTTTTTTCTCTCATTTGTTAAGAGTAAAATAAAGCATCAGTAATTTAAGACAGCAACATTGACATGACTTTTCCATGTTTTACTTTTCTTAACAAAATCCAGTACTTGTCAAGAACTTGTCAAAAGGGACAAAATATAATAAAAGGGCACCAAGTTCAGTTCCTTGGAATTGTCATTCTGAATGCCTATTGTACGGGTTCAGATATTGAGGGAGAGTACAAAAACAATAATGGTCCAGAAGAGCTTCGATCAAACAATGATTTTAATGAACACACGCGTGGGGAGATGAACACTGCCCGGAGACAGCATCGATCTCCGCCCAATAATACACAAACGGTTGTTTTATACCATCAGGGTTTGGTTTATGACGCCCCCTCATGCGTCAAACAGATACAATTCACATACAATAATATTGATGACTTTCGACATATATGGAAAGAGCCTTCACTCCGTCTCGAGGCCAGGTGCCGACTCTCACTTATCTCCTGCAGCATACTTTTGCAGCTACAGGCATTTGCAAACTGTTATTCGAACTCCTAGCCTAAACATGAGCCCAACTGTTGTCTGTGTGTGTATGTCAACCTGCAACGCACTCAGCCTCACCCCGCATAACCTTTTCCCAGACAGAAGCTCTCAGTGGTATGTGTAATAATCTTAACTAAAAGTATGTGTGATCTATTGAATAAATGTTTTACCAAAATGCCCCTACGCAAGGCTTAATAAAAGAATGTAAAATATGAGTTGGGTAAGCGTGTTCTTTCCATAGCTCAACATCCCTTACACCATGCATTGTCTGATCATAACGCCAAACAAAGTTCACGACCTTCAACTACCTGACTGAGCTTCAAATCTTTAAATAAACACAGAAATGCAAAGTGTATATAAAATGATTACAACTACACCCGTAATGAAAAGGTTAGTACGTGATTATGATAACACCAGTAATACAAATTATAACATAATGCCAACAGCTTCAATCAATGTTTTTGATGAGAATAAGAATTAATGCAATTGTTAATGATAATGGTTATGAATAGTAGCAGTAAAATATTTCCCTGATCTCCACACTATCAACCTTATTGCTGATCGATTCCACTTGCACTTGTATTACAATCAACTGATTTCAGTTTGTGTGCCAGAGGAGGAAAATAGTGGCACAGTCTGCAAGGTGGATATTCTGACCCCACTCTGATTTCTTTTGCATAAAGAACAAGAGTGCTGCTGCTCTAGGACAGCTTCCACTCTTTGCAAGCGCTTGCACAGAGAGCATACTAACACTAAGCTAGACAAGAACCCAAAGTGATGATAAAGCTGAGTGACCCCATCCCAGAAGCCAGACCCTGAACTTCAACAGGGAACAATCTGATGAGCAGTCAGGCTGCAGCCTCTGTTTTTAATTGTTCATGTTTCTAAAGTAGGATAACTGTTGTGATTGCTTTGAATCCCCCCCCTCTCTCTCTCTGGTATTCATCTTTGCTTATTGCTGTCGGCTTTGTGTTTGTACCTAAATACTAGAAAGCTTGTGTGTCTCATTGGGATTCGACTTCACGTTGGCTTGTGTGAGACTGTAGCATAGAGGTTTATATTGTTTAAATGGTAATTATGAGACAAATCTTTTCAGGTCATTTTACAGAGAAATGTGAAAGTAATGTAACAAGTATATAACCAATTAAGTAATTAAGTGACATCTGCTTAGCGAAGATGGTGACTTTGAAAGCGGAGCCAATAAGAACCCAATGAGAATCGATAAGGAGTTGGATTCCTAAGTGATATCGATAACAGAAACAAAGTGCTAATTTCTTATCTTATTCCCATCCCTACTGAATATCTTGACAGTGAGGCAGGTTTGGTCTGTTTGTTGGTATGTGTTCACAGTTTATGTCTATGGTGAGCTATTCCTGCCCTGCACTGGGGCAGGGATAGCTCAGTAGGTAGAGTGGTGGCCCCATGATCGGAAGGTTGGGGGTTCAACTCCACTGAACGGCTACCCTGAGGTACCCCTGAGCAAGGTACCGTCCCTACACACTGCTCCCCAGGCGCTGCATTGGTGGCTGCCCACTGCTTCACTGGGTGAATGGGTTAAATGCAGAGGAACTATTTCCCTATGGGGACTAACACATTACATTACATAGCAATAAAGTACTTCCAGGATACAGATACTTTGAGATTAAATTTAACTTATGACTCATGTTTGAATGTTACTCTCTGATTTGCTTTTTTGCTGTCTTGTCTATACCGTACCTTCCCTCTTCAACATCAACAATGTTTTCAGGCAGACGGACATTGAGTGTCTCGGGGAGCAGGAAGACCAAGCTGCCGCTGATAATTCCAGTGCCAGCAAAGATCAGAGGGGGCAGAAGATGCCAGACATCATTCAGCAGCATGATCAGTGGAGCCAGGGAACTCCCAATCCGACAGATACACGAGGTGTAACCTATACCACATTGCCTGCCCAACAACACAACCAGGAACTATGGTTTTAATGCTGCATCACAAAGTACATTTACTGCATAAAATTTGTAACTAAAAGAGCATTATTTCTGCGCACTTGATGTTAAATGGTGATGCTTCAGAACCCTCAAGGGGTTATACCTGAGGACAGTTGGGTAGAGTTCAGCCGAATAAAGGAATGCGGTGGTGAAAGCTGCCTCAGAGAAACCTTTTGCCACAACAGCAATGCATGTACGAAGCACAGAGAACTCTGAGCAAGAAACAGATCAAAGATGTGTAAGGTATCAGAAACCTTGGAGTGGATTTATGAAGCTAACTAAAACTAACTAAATAAAGAAAGGTCTGCAAGTCTCATTTACTTTAAGTGTAAATAGGGCGGGAAGTTATTTAACCTAGAGGAATGAATGTGTTTATTCCAATCAGAGATCCTGTTATGATTAGAAACCACGCCTGGCCATTTCGTCGACCAATCCAGTCCAAGATGAAGAAGGCGAAGACTTTGGCAGGAACTTCAATGGCACCATAGATGAAATGAGTGAGGTAGATATTGACTCCAAAACCTGAGATCTTGAAACTAATCCCATAGTACAGGAAAGCAACAGCAAACCTGGAGGTTCAGCAACACAAAATGAAAACACACAAATACATGAAATGACAACAGTAGCAAGTAGTGCTTTCGAAGAATAACTTGATACCAGAAGAATCCAGAGACAAGTGTGATCTTCCTCAGCTTAGGTGTTTTGACCAAATCCAGATAGGAGTGGTTCTTCTCAGCCACCTCAGAAACTGTCACCTTCACCAGAACCTGCAGTACGGGAAAGTAAAAATATGTATTTTAAAAAGTGCAGTCAGCTGCTCACTTATTTCCCAAAGGGTCACCACAGTAGATGGATTGATATGTTTGAATTGGCACAGATTTGATGCCAGATACCCCTTGGATGAAACACTCAGCTTGTGACCTTCTGGTGCTGAGCGTATCTATTCTTGTTCTTGAATTAGAGATCTTTTGCAAGAAAAGCAAATCCATTAACTATTGAATTCAATTCAATTTTCTTTTAATTCAGGTTTATTTGGCTTGCCTTGAGGCACCTGCTGATGTGATTTGACACCATTTTATTAAAATTAATTGAATAACAACAATAGTAATTGCAATATTAATTGAGCTACTCTTTAAAGTTTTTGGACCATTTCAAGTTGCTATGCATCAATACAACTGTTAATAATATGTATGATAAAATCCATAGTACATATGCAAAATTGCCAAAAAAATAAACCTGGTACAATAAACCAAAAAAGTTTTTTTGTTTTGTTTGGTTTTTTTGTTTTTTTCGTCTGGACTTGCTTCACCTGCACCGTCGCCGCTTCCCTAACGGCTGGCAACGTGGATTGTCTCATGACTGCTACTGGCTCTGCTGTCAGCCTCCAGAACTGCTCTGCCGCCAGCGCTGGCTCCACAGTTGGCCTCCTGAACTATTTTTCCATGCAGTCAGCCTCCTAAACTGTTTTGGCCTGAAATCCTGTGCTGTCAACGTCCAGGATGGCCCCTTGAACTGCTCTGTTTTGCACTCGTGCCGTCAAACCTCCAGGTGAGCCCTCTGAACTGTTTCTGGAGTTCCAGTGCCTTTTGTGAACTTTTTGTTTTGGACAATTGTTTTGGACAGGTGTAAAGCTTGATTGTAGGTTAAAAATGGTTTGGGGGGATTGAAAGCTTGATTAACAGACATCAACATCCTGATGCTTTTTCCAGTGTAAAAGCAATTGTATTTGAAATGCTACTCTAAACCTTATATAGCTGTAGATGTTAATTTTGCACACAAGTAACATTAGCTTCACCTCACTATCCAGTTTGGATATGTATTCATTCTTCCCATTGACTTTAGCACACTGAATCAGATACTTCTTGGCTTCCTCTACTCTCCCATTAGCCAGCAACCACCGGGCTGATTCAGGAAGCCACCTGAAGTGAGGCAGAAGAAACTGGATTTTAAAAACACACAGACAATAACATGTTTTCTGTTAGTATTGAAATGGAAACTCCTTACCACCAGGGAATGATGGCAGTAATGCAGGGCACTGTCACTGCTAAAGTCAAATGCCTCCAGTCTCGTATAAAGTAGGCCAGCAGGGCCAGAAACATGTTCCCAACACTCCAAGATAAACTCATAACAGTACCAGCAAAGGTACGGTGCTTTATATCTGTCCATTCAATACCTGAGGAGGAAGTAAAAGAAAGTGTCTGAGGTCATGTTTCAACATGAATATCTCAAAAACTATTAAAGATAAAAGCCTGAAATTTTGCTTGTCTTTGTTACATCAAATAATGTCTCACTAATGAATAGTTAAAATATTTTAAAAAAGAAAATAATCTAGCAATCCTGCAAAGTCCCACGTTTGATCACACACTAATAAAAAAAACTTAACATTGCAAAAGACAAATACTGACAATGTCTGAAAAATATATAGTTATACTTTGCAGAAATGCAAGAGAAAATGTAGAATATGTTTTTAAAACAAAATTCTGCATAACACAATTTAAGTAAATGCTGTTTTCATTCCACCCTCATGCTGGATTCAGAATATTAATAAAAATATAAATAGACCAATTTAAATTTAAAAAAATCAGAAGTTTACACATAGTACTGTACATTGTAGATACTCACTGGAGACATCAAATATATGAAGCAAATAAAAACTTGATGAATAACTCTAGATATCTCTTATATTTTAGATTCCTGAAAGTAGCTATCCTTTGCTTTGTTGACAGCGCTGCAAACCCTTGGCCTTCTCTCAGTGAGCTTCATGATGTAGTCACCTGAAAATGATTTCACTTCACAGGTGTGCCTTCTCAGTGTTCATTAGTGGAACTTCTTGCCTTCTTAATGGGGCTAGGATCATCATTATCAGTGAATATGTTTTTTAACAGGACAATGACCTCAAACACACCTGCAGACTGTATAACGGCTTCTTGACCAAGAAGGAGAGTGATAGAGTGCTGCGCCAGGCAGCCTGGCCTCCACAGTCATCTGGCCTTAACCCAATGGAGATGTTTTGGGATGAGATGGACCAGAGAGTAAAGGCAAATGAGTTAACAAGTGCTCAGTATCTCTGGGAACTCCTGTGCAAAGCAGTAATCAAAGCAAAGGATGGCTATTTTAAAGAATCAAAATATGTTTTGAGTTATTTCACACTTTTTTGTTTACGACATTCCAAATGTGTTCATTTGTTGTTTTGATGCCTTCAGTGAGAATCTACAATGTAAATAATGATGAAAATGAAGTAAAAACATTAAATGAGATGGTGTGGGTAAACACATTTAATTATTTTTCTACATTTTTGCAGGCGCTGTGGGAGTTTTACAATGCCCATGTCATGTCCGCTCGCTGCTTTCGCAGAATCGCGTTCGGAACAGGTTGTAGTCACTGGGTGCGAAGTCCAGACTATAGGGTGGGTAGGCGGGCGATGAACTTCCAACAGAAGTCTTGTGACATGTGGACGCGCGGTGTTATGGAGAATGCTTACGCACAGTGCGCGCAGTGCGGGCATTGCACAACTGTGTTTTTAGACCGAAAGGGGATATTGTTGGTGACTTTCTGCCTGTTGGGATCACAAGAAATGCTGACAGGTACTGTGAAACACTGGAAAAAACTCAGAAGGGCATTTCAGAACTAGAAAAGAGGAATGGTGAGCAAGGGCATATATATCACATCTTTCTGGCTGACAAACCTGTGAATTACACAGTATGCCAGAGCTACTCCCAACCTAACGTGGACTTTGTAGGTCTCCGACTAAAAGCAGGCTAATATTGCTCTCATCACTCACCCACCAGTGCCAAAAGACACCTTCTGCATAATAGAACACAAAAAGCATTTGCAGACTGCCGTTACATTTCTCTCTCTTTAGACCACTAACGATCAAATCAATGCATAATGATGAAACATATTTTTGAAGGAAAGAAAGAGTTCAGATGATATGATTTAAAAAGTTATATTTTTATGAAGAATAATATCCAATAAACAAAAGACATTGCACAACACTTCACAGCAGGTTTTACACTGATTAAAGGGGTACTGTAGAAATGTATTTAAGTGAAATTTAAGTGAATGGACATTAGACTTTGTGTTTCATAAATTTCTTACCGAGGACCACACCAATGATTGACATCCCACTGAGGGCTGCACCACAGACTGCTCTGGAGATTGCAAACATAGTGTAGGAAGTGGAGAAGGCAGAAGTGGCTCCTAATGTCGTGGAGGCAATGAAAGCCACCAGAATCATTGACTTACGACCAAACCTGCAACATACAAATTTTAGCAATGAGTTTCAACTGTATTAGATGAGCTAGAACTGCAGGATAATTTCTGGGTTTTTTTACATTCCAAGGACATTTTCGTTTTTTTGCATTAAAGGTCATGTAATGAGATTAAACACATTAGCATGGCACTAAATGGACCTTACAGTTGCAGCAATGCGGCTTATAATGTCACTTGTTAGGCGTGTCTTCTGTAGATCAAGAAATTACTTAATTAGTTGAAAAAAATAAATAGACCATGAAATATGACAAATGCTTATGTGACTCTGTAGAAAATGAATGGACAGATGGATGAATGGATGGAGTCCCTATGATATCAGCCAGATTTTACTGATTGTGTGGCACCAAAAATGATTCTAAAAATTAACCGCATCACACGAAATATGAGCTCTGTGTGTGTGTGTTTGTCTCATGTGACATGTTGAATAATCCCAAAATGTTAGTTACCTAATAAGTCCATGTCAGTGATTACAAAAACAGTCTCCACATGACTTTTTTTTACTTAAGTACAATCTGGACCTACCCCCAAGCCCCTCCACATCTCCCTTCCACTTCCTAACATAAGCAGACATGCTTGTTTTTCTTATCAGTACAGTAGCAGCTGACTTTGTCTGAACAAAGGCTGGTTGTAATAATGAGTCACAGGACAACAATGACGTAGTGCAATGCCTGGCTTAGATGAAGAAATATCTGTGTCAATCTAATTGTTATAAAGCCATAATTTTAACTAAACTAATTACAGCTGAATTAAATGGTCTGGGAAGGCATATCCATAGAGGGACACATAGACCTCTACCGGTTAGGCAAAGGCAACCTGACTGCCATTAGATATCAGGATGAAATCATTGTTAGACCCTATACTGGTACAGTGGATCCTAGGTTCCTCCTAGTGTATGACAATGGCCGAATGTGGTAAGAGTATACAGTTCCTAGAGGAACTGATACCACTCTCCGCCACACTCGCCTGATGTAAATCCAACAGAACACCTCTGGAATATTATGTTTCAGTCCTTCCAATGCTGCCAGGTTGCACCTCAGACTGTCTTAGGAGTGCAGTGATGCCCTGGTCCAGGTCTGGGCGATGATCCTGCATGACATCATCTGTCATCTCATGAGGAACATGCACCATGCATGCATACTTGTACTACTGAGTACTATTTTGCATTGCTGCAAAATAAATTTGGTAAAATGGAATAGTCCGCTGCATCATTTTTTTCACTTTGATTTTTGGGATATCTTTGAATTCAGCTGTATGTAGGTTGATCATTTTCATTCCCATTAAACATTGGGGCATGCTTTCATTCCCAACATATTACCCAGTCCATATCTGTTTAGATATCGAACACATTTTTTTCCCAAATGAAATCTGCCCCATTCATTTTTTGAGCAGTGTAGTACTTTTTCACTGTCTGTGGCACAGTTCACTATATCTGATTCAGCAGCTCCGTATTTTATTACCTTGTTAAGTATAAACCTTTTTGAATATGGTTGCTCAATTTATTATAGTAGTAGTATGAATCTTCCTACTATTTGGACATTTTTAAAACTGTGGCAGGGAACCCATTCAGTTGTTTACACTCAAGAATAGCTCTTGGCTCTGCATCACTCAGAACTTCTCTACATGGAAAGACCACTATATTTCACAAAGGTAAAAGAAGGACTTCAGGCTGCAGAGCTTAAGTGAAGGGTCGGGAGCAGAAGAGACGATAAACCATTTGTTATTATGTGAAATGTTTCAGTTTTAAGTTTTATTTGTCATATATGGATAACATCACTACCATGCCTACTATTATACCGTGACAAGTACCATGACAAACAGTACTGTGTCTACTGTCTGCCCCAGGTGAACCAGGGTTAGGTGGACCAGGGCTTGCATGCAGCCCAGGTATAGAGTAGGTCTCTACCGGAGAAGGAAGGTGTTGGTGCTCAGCAGCTGGCTGGGCTGGGGAAGCCTCATGGAACCTTCTCCTTGGGGTTGGAATTAGTTGACTTCCTGCCGCGTGCCAGCTGCGCTGCCAAGTGATCTTCTGACTGGGTTACAGCAATCTCGAGGGCCTCGCGGCCAGGAGGGCGGGGTTGGTCTGCTATCACCAGCTGGCCATCCACTCAACAAACCTTTCTCGTACTACCACGTCCAGCAGTCACACTTCTCCTGGTGTGGGGCCTGGCTGCACCCACCTGCCTGCAACATCATGCAGCCCCTAGCGAGGGGCATGTCTCCCGGGAGGGCGGGTAGAAACACACGCCCTCTCACATCATCTATAACTGACTGAGACAGGACTCTTCCAGACACTAAACCAAGGCACAATGTACATTTCAAATTCCTTTAATTTTAAATATGTTTATATTGTCTATCCTGTAAAATAGTCAGATGTCTATTCATATTAATGTACAGAATTCACCTGCTTGCTGCTACTACTGCACATTCACCCAATGTATATACTATATATATATATAATGTTCTTCCTCTACCCCCCAATTTTTGCACATGTCGAGGAGCGTGTCAGGCTACATTTCACTGTGTGTTATACTTGTATAACTATGCATGTGACAAATAAAGAACCTTGAACTATGAACCCTGTCTGATCCTCCGGGAAGCAGCGGCGATGGCCCTCCGGGGAGAGATCCAGTCAGCCCAAGATTGCCTGCCAAATATCTTCAAATGAGGCCCTAACCATGACAGGGAGGCTAAGAGCAGCTACCTGGACCTCCCCCAACAGCAGTGTCAAGGCCCATTCCTTGCTCAGTTATGGGCACACCTCTCACTTTGGTTTAGAAAATCTCAACTAAAGCCTCTGAATCGTTGCTTTCCTCTATTTGGTGGAGCACCACTGGCAGGAGCCAGAGTGACCAAAAAGGTTTGATGAAACCTGCAGTTTCTTTAGCTGTTCACTATGCACAGCCACCTGCTCCTGGTGCATCACCGCCAAATCTTCCACCATCTGCATTTCAGCTGCCCTCTTCAGCTCGCACGCACTACACAGCTTTCTCCTCTGGGCATTGTCAGCTACTGAAATAGGGAACCCAACCCCTCCCCTGTAGCTGAGCCACAAAACACCCCACCACACTGCCTCTGGGACCTCTCCCCAGGTAATGCTTGAATCCTCCCCCTCATCCCAAGTCTTTGCTTCCTCCCTCTGTCAGTGGGATTAAAGAGGTCCTCAAAGTGTTCCTTCCACCGCCTTCCACAGTATCCTCAGTTGAAGTCAGCGACACTCCACTCGCACTGTACACATTGTTGGTAGAGCAACTCTTTAACCTTCTGAGCTGTGTTCCGCTTGGCCTGCTGGTGCCTATCAGCTGCCTCTGAAGTCCTACAGGCTAACCAAGCCTGATACGACTGGTTCTTCTGCCTGATTGCTCCCTGCACCACAATAACATTACCTTAATTTTATTGCACAAAAGGATGAGAGGGCGATGATAAAGTGGAGACTACTCCAGGACAGAAATAACTGCCTTACACTGTTAACACAACTTCGGCTCTTCACAAGCACCTGCACAGACAGCATGCTAACGCCAAGAATCCAGAGTGATGTTAAAGCTGAGTAAATGCTGAGCCCAGCCCAGCACTGTGATAAAGTGAGCCGTCATTTGCCATGAAGCCGCTGCTGAACTTAAACAGGTAACAAACTGATGAGCAGTCAGGCTACAGCCTCTGTTTTTACATGTTCATGTGTCCAAAGTAGAAACACTGTGGTGATTGCTTTGAAGTGTCTTTGTGCTGGTGTTCATCTTTCGTTGGGCTGTCGGCTTTGTGTTCATACCTAAATACAAAGAGAAAGATGTGTGTTGGGATTTGTGTTGATGTGTGGGGCTGTAGCTTGTTGTTTTTTATTGTTAAATAGTATTTATGAGACATTGTGTTGCAGATCATTTTACAGAGAAACATGAAAGCAACTTAACAAGTAGTATAACGTATGTCTGGGTGTAATGTACGGCATTACTTTTAAGAATTTTTTTTTAACATGCATAATAACATTTTTACTTTACTTATCAATAAGGGAATCAATAAAGAATTGAATCGATAAGTGATATCGATAATGGAATCAGAATCGCTAAGTTCTCATCCCTACCAACCACCTTGTGGCCATAGCTCAGTGCAGAAGCCCCAGCAATAGAAGTGCTGATCATGGCCGACCGAGGCCTCAGCCGGGCATTCCCAGTGCACCCTCACTATACATTTGGGTGCGCCAGGTTTTGGTTAGCACCCTTCCCCACCACCTGATCGAACTCACCAATAGGCGGTGGTCAGTTGACAGCTCAGCCCCTCTCTTCACTGGACTGTCTACAACATACTGCTACAGATCTGATGATACGCTTTGAAACCACCGACTGGGATATATTCTAAATTTTTGCTTGTTGTTTGTATGTTATTTACATTGCTTTTCTTAAAGCATGTTGATACTTCTTTCTCAGACATAGACTGTATAAATTCACCTGCAGTTTGGACAGGGCCAGATGATCCTGAGGGTTTAAAATAACAATGAATACTGAAGAACTCACTTGTCAGAAAGCTGTCCAAACATAATGGCTCCACATGTGACCCCAAGAAAGAAATAAGTAGCCAGAGCTTGATTCAGGTGTTTGTTGTCACACACCAGATCCCACTGCAGAGATACAACATACAACAGGCAGTTAACAAGCAGATAAAAAACTGAGGTTGTGATCACAGAATGACAGGTTAAGTACCTTTGATTATGGCAGCAATGACACCAAGAGAATTACATTTATCTGTCAAGAGTCTATATTCATTTCTGTTTCTTCAGTAGTACACTGTTGTAAATTACTTTTTTTTTTTTTTTTGCTCAAACAATTATTTGCGTATATAACATTAGAGGTAATTCCTTAGCCTCTCCTGGAAATTTATTTAGCACTTCCTCACATCTGATCAAATTCCTGCCACAAGCACAAGGCTGACAACTTGGAAAAATGAAAAAAAAAAAAAAGTTTTTCAAATAATTCATTATGGTGGGGCGTGGTCTGTGGTGCCCGCATCCTTAATCACGTCCGCCGAGTTAAAACACAGGGACTCAGGTGTTGGTGTGTGCTGTGGTGTGATGTGAGCTAAATAAATGGCTCATGAGTACGATCTGTGGTCCCACGGTGCCTTAATTCTACCACACTGGTGCCGAAACCCAGGAGGTGACACGGTGGGTCCTTACCGCAGCCAGGGAAGGGAGGAGCTGGCCCAGATGCTGGCTGAAATGGCGGCCACAGTCGTCGGAGGCACACCACAGACAGGAAGAGCTACGGGACCAGGCTGGGCGCCACCTGGGGCGAATTGCGGAGCTGGCGACGCTGCTCCAGGCGTGGTCGACACCACTGCTGCCAACCTGGTGGTGGGGAAGCGGTGGAGGAGCTGTGTGGGGAACCTCGGCAGCCGGAGGCGGGGGACGAGGCGCGCGGGGGTCCGGCCCGATGGCTCCCCGGCCACGATTGGGCAATGGGGGTATGTGGTGGGGCGTGGTCTGCAGTGCTGTGCAGGGAGGGCGGACGCATCCTTAATCACGCCTTGCCGAGCTAAAACACGGGGACTTAGGGGTTGGTGTGTGTTATGGTGTGATGTGAGCTAAATAAATGGCTCATAAGTACAATCTGTGGTCCCGCCATGCCTTAATTCCATCACATTCATATAGCTTGATAGATAGATATACTGGTAACACTACACGCCTTTAGAACTTCAGACTCGGGGTTCTCCTGGCCAGGGCATCTGTATACCATAAGGGTCCCTAGGCTAAACCACCCATGCTAACCAAGCCTACCTCAGATATGCGTAAGAGACAGATAATTGAAGCCACTGGCTTGATCGTCACTCGGATTAACAAGGTCTGCGTCAGTTGTTGAGGAACCAGGAAACACTGATGAGAAGTCGACTATTGGAACAAGAAGCCTTAAAATGGGCAAGACATGACAACAGGGCACTGTTGGAGTACTACTACTCATAAAACCCCAGTGGAAGCGTTTACATGAAGAAGATGTGGGACCTATGGAATCTTCAATATCCAGCATTTAGAGGGACTGCGAAACAACTAGTAGCTCAGTGTTAAAAAATTTCAATAGAACTGCTATCACAGCTGGAGATCAATGAGGTACAACACAAATGCTATGGCAAGGGGGAACCAAGATGTCAGGTCAGATACCCATCCGAGATTAGGTACCAAGCCCCAAGAATGACAGAAGGAGCGTTGAGTGCGACATCCAAGAAAGAGTCTCTAATATGAGAAGGTGAACAGCACCAGGCACCAACATTATTCATGCCTACTGGCTGAAGAAGCTGCCTGCTCTCTATGAGCGTCTGGCAGCACAAATCAACCTGCTGGTAGTCAATGAGAGACACCCAGAATGGTCAACTGAAGGCCGAACAGTGCTGATCCCCAAGAATCCCCAGAAGGGACCGATCCTATCCAACTAGCAGCCAAAGAAATAATAAGGGATAATAAGCTGGCCAAAGGAGAAGAGCCACTGATATCAAGACAATGAAGCACCTGACCATGCATGGAGGGTTTCACTGCAAGTCCAGCACCCTGAGACTGTACGCTAAGCAGAAGGAGGGCAAGGACTGGTGAGTGTCAGAACCATTGTCCAGGAGGAGACAACAAGCATCCATGAGTCCCTGAGAAAATCCAGCACATAACAGCAGGGGGCAAGATGCTTACAGACAGGGAACACCATTACCAAATGGCCAGCATAGTACACAGAAACATCTGTGCTGAGAAGGCCTGGAGTCCCTAGATCAAAATCGGACACGCTCCTTGGGGTGGTTGACAGTGACCGAGCCAAGATCCTGTGGGAATTCCAGTTACAGACTGACAAACTGGTGATGGCTAACCAACCAGACAGACTAGTGGTGGATAGACAGAGGTAGACTGCCATTGTGATAGATGTAGCTATACCAAGCAATAGCAACATCAAGAGCAAGGAACACGAGAAGTTGGAGAAGTACCAAGGGCTGAGAGAAGAACTTGAGAGGATGTGGAAGGTGAAGGTAACAGTGGTCCCAGTGGTAATCAGAGCACTCAGTACAGTGACCCCCAAGCAAGGCGAGTGTAACCAGCAGATCCCAGGAACAACAACTGGGATATCTGTCCAGAAGAGCGCAATCCTAAGAACAGCAAAGATGCTGTGCAGGACCCTCAAGCTCCTAGGCCTCTGGTACAAGACCTGAGCTTGGAGCATAGACCGTCCAAAGGGGCGAGAGGGGAACTTTATATATATTCTGTTCTAAATTAGTATTTTTCATCTCACAGTCTTAAGTACTAATCAAGGTTCAGGTCCAATCACAGTACAGAAACAACTCTTCCTAAAATCATCAATAACCTAAAGATCAACAGTGAGAGTTTCACTTTTAGGTCTGTTTGATCTTACAGCTGCTGTTAACAACTGCTGATCATAAAATTATATTTCAAAGGCTCCAAGACTCAGTTGGTTTGGGGGTCAGGTTCTTTATTGGCTTTCATCTTATCTAAATACAGAAGTGTTTGTTTCAGTTTTACATTACAAAATTTAGTCAGCTCCTCAAGGTCAGGCATTGGTCCATTAATCCCCTTTTTTCCCCCGTCTGTCTTTTTATGTCATAAAAATAGATGTGTGGCAGTGGTAGAGAGTGGCCCAAATTCAAAACTCAGCATAGATAATGAAAGTCAAAACAACTGGCAGCTGGCAGCAACAAAAATGATAATAATAAAAAAAAACAACAAGAGGCAAAACAGACTGATAGAACACACCATGAGAGAGGATGCAACATTTTTACACCATGACACCAAGACAAGTTCCTCATTTGTGTACAAATGTTAGTTGCAATGATGATGTTAACTGCTGGATGTCTTGAAACATTTTAGAACTGAATATTGACAAGACAGAAATATTTGTTGCATTCAAAATGCAACACAGATAATCCTTAATGGTATGTTTAAATTTGATATCACCGCAGAGTTTAAGTCACTTCATTGCCTCTCAGTACAATATAGAATTACTTTTAAAATCCTGTTAGTGACTGACTTGCACACTTTTTACAGTTTATTCAGACGTCTCAGGTCATGAGGTGCAGATCTCCAGAATTAGGTTTCCAAAATCAGATTTAAGTGTGCTGAAGGTGCCTTAAGCTATTGTGGTCCTGTTCTTTTGGAACAAGCTGCCTGCAGGCATGAGCTCAGTTACAACTGTGCACATATTCAGAAACAGACTCAAAATGTTTTTTATTGAACCAGGCTTACACTTCATACGTGCTGTTGATTTGCTTTGGGGTTTTTTGTTTTGTTTTTCTGCTTCCATTGCATTAAGGCACTGTAAACCTACAGAGGTTTTATGTTTTTGTCTTCTATGTTGAGTACATTGAACTTACATGTAATGAAATGTGTTAAGTAAATAAAATAGGCATTGCCATTGCTAAATGGGCCTACTTGACACTGGCTAAGGAAACCCAAGGGTGAACCTGGGTTCCTATTAGCTTGAAGTAAATAGGAAGTCAGCAGTGGCTCATAAAAACCACTCATTACATCTCTGAAAACCAGCAGAAGAAAAACTACAGATATTAGCTTAAGCAGAAGTATAGATATTCTTCACTTAAGTAGAAAACGGAGATACTCTCAGCTTCTTTACTCAAGTAAAAGCATGAAAGTACAGTATAATAGTATAAAAGTGTAAGCATAAATAGGAAGTAGTGGTTATTTCTACCAGCTAAATTAATGTCATGCCATATTAATTTTCAGTTCAATTCAATTAAATGTCATTTATATGGCCCCGAATCACAACAACAGTTGCCACAAGGCAATTTATATTGTTAGGTAAAAACCCTACACTAGTACAAAGAAAAGCTATATATATATGTGTGTGTGTGTGTATATATTCATTTATATATTTATTTGTAGCAGAGATAAACATTTATTGTTCCCTATATTGTAGACAGGTGATTTTGCCTCCACACCTAAATACAAATAAATAGAAATGTTAACAGTTTAGTATAGTGCTATGAATGATGCATAAATTCACTATCTGAGACACTATACGTTCAGTTTGAATTGATGCCCAGGAGGGGCACAGTGGTGCAAAATAATCAATGTTTCCTTTCAAATGTGTTAATCTAACAATAATAAGACTGGATCATTACTGGTTCTATTCAGACATCATTAATTTGATTTTAGTGAGATTTGGTCAATCATAACCAACAGCTATTGTGTTATCAGTAATGTTTTGTCTCTCTTTGTTGATTAAGTTTGAATGGAAACAGACTCTGGATAAATCAGTAACTTTGTTCTATGAATGCTCAGTAATATAATGCAGTGAGTTGTTATGAAGTGCAGCGTGTAGAGAAAAAAATCAATGTTTTCCTTCTTATTAGTAGAAGTTTTTCTTAGTAGAGATTTTCTTGTGCTAATCATTTGCGATAAAATACTCTAACAGAGCTTAGATTTTCATCCTTACCTCTGTGGCAGTTGTAGAAAGAAACTGTGACTGGTCGTAGACCCATCCATGTGGACAAGGTGCAGACTGGTTTCCTTGGCTGATGTTAAAGGCTGGAAGGGGACTGTAAATCCTGCAAGAGCTAAAGGAGCCATCGTCCTGGCGGGGAATCCTAAGGGAAAGCACCTCAGAGTCCCAGCTGTCCTTCTCATTTTCTTGTGTATTCTGAAGGGAACAGTGGTGAGATGGTATGACTGAGATGAAGTTGTGCAGGAGAAAGTGGAGTGGAAGGATGGCACGGGGAAGACACAAGATAAGCAGGACCAGGAACTGGAACTTGGAGAACCCACCAACATTATCCAAGATCTCCTCAAACCTCATGATGGTGAGACAGAAGGGCTGAGGGTTTGTGTCTCCAGAGTTCTCAAATCAATGTGTTATTCTTTGCTTTCCATCTAATGCCGTGTCTCTCTCTCGTGTGGTGATGAAGCACAGAGAGAGCTTTTTTAAGAGTGTGTGTGTGTGTGTGTGTGTGTGTGTGTGTGTGTGTGTGTGTGTGTGTGTGATGTCACATGTAAAATCATTCACTGTTGCAGGGAGAAGAAGCAAGTCTTGCTATTGGAAAAAATGAAAAAAACTTTGTTAACATTAGAATATATTTAAATTAGGTTCATGTGAAGTTATATTTAGGTTAAGGATAATGCACACTTAGGGGCCAAGTTTATGTTCATGTATGTTGTATGTTTAGCTTATTGTAAGTTTAGGTAAAGATTAGTTTCTGTTTTATGTGATGTCAGAGTCAAAGTTAGAATAAGATGGCTCTGATTTTCTCTGCATTGAATAAATGTTACTGCATATTACTGCAAGAATAAATGAATCACACTGATCTGAGCCCTATACCATGACGCAAGTTCAACATATCCAGTTCACTTACCCAAACATTGGCAATCAGGATAAGCAGTCACATGAAGCTGGTTATCAACACAGTAAGTTAACCCAGAGTTTCCCCAGCGTGTTCACATCAAATGGCTGGCATTGGGTGCATCTGACCAATCACAAAGGAACCTTTCACAGATCATATGACTCTTCTTCCACAGCAAAGTTTTCCTTATTAGTGACAGCTAATGCATCAAATGGTACCAAAATTCTCTAAACATCATAGAAATATGCCAGTCAAATGCAACACTGTTGAAAAGAAAAACTAATTAAAATGCCATAGAAAATTCTTTAGTTGATCTGGTGATTTAGTGCATGCAATAAGCATTTTAATTCCATTTAATAGTTTTATCACTGAGTGTGACGGTTCCACATTTTACGTAAACAAGTCAACTAAGGCATTTGTTTGATCACTTAGATATAAAAAGCTTGATTTATATAAATATATTATGTTTATAGTTATAAAATGATTCATTTTTGTTGGTTGTATCTGAATCAAGTAAAATTCAGATCAGATCGATGTGTGTTCACCCAATGAGAAGTGATTACTTTCAGCACTGTGATTCTTTCATTACTAACTAACTCCACACCCTGGAAAAAAATTAAATTCAAAGCAAGCAGGAAAGTTGGATAGCTGGTAAACTAACACATCTTCTGAGCTACCAGTTGTGGAACTACTTTTTTACATCCTTAATAGCAAGGGTAAATAGGTCTCAGAAGGCAGTGAGTCCTATAATTTCAGTCTTAACATTTCTGCCACACTGAGACAATCTTTACACATACCTACACAATGAAAAAACTACTAGAAAATATTGGAACATGTCTGGTTAGTTGCAGATATATGCATGTTTTGTTGAAAACTGTAGTAGGCAGAACGTGCATGGTTAATCTCTTCTTCCTAACTTTTCTATGTAAAAAGTATTAGAGAAAAAAACAGGACCTTCTAATTAAGTTGTTATTTGTAATAGTTTGCATAGTAGTGTTTTTTTTTTTGGGGGGGGGGGGGAGTGCATTTAATCTGGAGTCAGCACATTAGTCTTGCTGTAGGTATTGTATGTTGTATGTTTTCCCTTTTCTGACTGGTTAACATCATTAAACAACTGCATCAAGGTTGAAATTAGTGTTTCTTGTTTTTTTTTACAGTAGAATTTGTTTTAATATTCTTGTCCTTACCAGGAGTACATAACAAAATTAAGGAGTCCCCTTCGTCTGCTTGTTAGAACCTGCTCTTTAATCCACAGTAAGTTTTCACATATTTCACATTTATGTATTCAGTGTCATGCGGCCCACAGACTGACCCAACAGATGGATAATTAGCGCTTCATCGCATGGGACTCGGAACATAAATACACTGTGGGGAGACACTCTATAATACAAAAAACAGACCCGTTTACAGTGTGCAGTGATCACATTAGTCAAAACGAAGTGGACTTTAAGGCACTGTACAGACTGGCAGCTGTGAATACACCCATATTAATCTATGTTTTATGTTCTAATCTATGTTCATTTTGGTATCTTAATGTTTCTGTCAATGGGAACTGACTTCACACTTAAGACTCTGTCTGAAGTGGACTCTAGAGGAACTGCTATTTTTGTCACTTTGTGTTGGTTTAAACATGTCAGATATACTCATTTATTCATTTTTTTTTGTACCTCTTAAAGTACGATCTTCAAAGTCTTTATGTAAACATCAGAAACACTGTTAAATTATCTATGATGAAACATGAAAAGATAAAATATTCACATTTTGTTTTCACTTTATAAAAAGTATGACATGGATAGACAACGATGCATTGTTGTCAGAGGCAATAAGATAACAAGGAAAACAATGATGTCTGTCAGGTGACGAAAAGACAGTCATGGGAGATTTCAAAGTACAATAAACTAATTTGTTGGTCAAAACCCAGGAGACACATAAGTAGAGTGAATGAAAGACATGCCTAAAAAATATCACCTGACTTTGAAAATTAACTTTCCTAAAGGCCAACTCCTACTCTTTATTGTATCCTTCATTTATTGATGAAGGAAGTTTTTTAGTCACGAGTCTGAATACCACATGACTGAAAGTGTGAAAGGGGGGAGAACAGATGAGATTTAAAAAAAAAGAGAAGAAAAAAATAGGAAAAAGACCAGCTGACCTCATCATTTTGACAGTGAAGACTACTGTTTACCTTCCATTTCTCACAGAAAGTCAAGCACTAGTCCTGAGCATGACCTTTACTCATTTATTTGCCAAAATGGAACCTATCTTTGAATGGAACCTAACAGTATCTTTGGGTATGTTTCTGTTTTGATGTTTAGATATGAAAACAGTATGTCACACCCAACTTCCAGCTTTATGGTCCAGAATAAATAATTGATGCATTGTGTTTATTTATTTGCAGGATATAATGGTGCTGTTCAGTTAAACTCTCCTAGTCTCAGCTAAGCATAGAACTGACAAATCAGGCCTAACAAAATTAAAAGTCAAAATAAGACTCTTTGTACAACTCTTTATAAAAAAAAAATATTGGACCGTCATTTATTTTTCAACAGGACAATGACCACTAGACTGTATAAGGGCTACTTGACCAAGACGGAGAGTGATGGAAGTGCTGTGCCAATTCTAGCACAGCAATTAGTCACCTGACCTAAACCCAATCAAGATGGTTTGGGACAAAATGGACCGCAGAGTAAAGGCAAAAGCATCAACAAGTGTTCAGGAGCTCCTTCAAGACTGTTGGAAAACCCACTTCAGGTGACTACCTCATGAAGCTCATCAAAAGAAGACCAAGGAATCTAAAATATAAGACATGTTTTGAGTTATTTCACACATTTTTGTTTACTACACGATTCCATATGTGTTTATTCATAGTTTTGATGCCTTTAGTGAAAATGAAGGCTGCTAGCAAGCCTTTAGTGATGAAAGTAAAGAAAAACCATTAAATGAGAAGGCGTGTCCTAACTTTTGACTTGTAGTGTATTTTCCGCACATTATTTAATTATGGCAGAATGCAAAAGCATATACACTGTTGTTGCTATCATCTCTGACTTGCTGTTTTGTATCACGTCTAAAATACATTCTTTTCTGACAGGACCAACCAACAATCAATTTGCATTTAAATTTAGATTTTCATTTTTGAATGAAAAACCATCGCAGTGCCATGCTTTCATGTTCAGAAACATTATTCAGCAATAAACATAAAATGAAAGCATCACTTTTTTCTGATGTATCTTGCCTTTTCAGTGTGCACAACCGCTGTTGTTATATTTATAGACACCGTGATCAATGCAAAGCATGCATAGGTATGTGTAGAAAGCTGTAAGTGAATGAACTTCCATTAGCACTGCACCCCCTGGTGGATACACAAGACATTACCACTGGTTTTCATAAATGCTGCTTGGCACCAGTAGCGGTTTTAGATACGGGCGACACGGGCAGTTACCCAGGGCGGCATCGTGGTGGGGGGCGGCATCACGGGCATCGGCAAAAAAAAAATAAAAATGCTAGTACTCATGCTGCCTCGACGTCAGCCAGCGCATATTGGGAATGGCATAGGCACCGATCGGTTTTCTATCGCCCATTTGCTGGGAGTAAGGGCGCCTGCTGCTTGCGGCACAGGGAGGAGAGGGCGGGGCGGCGGGGGATTCTCTGGCTGGCTGGAGCAGCATCTAATAACCAACTCGCAAAATAAAACAAAATAAAAACAAACCAACAAACACGAAAACACCAGACATCATGATACAGACTTATAATTTGCACCGATGTTTTTTCGAAATATCGAAAAGTTGAGCGCGAGAGCGCAGAATGTTGAGAGCAGAGCAACACATTGGCAGCGCATGCTTGAGCGAGAGGTGCAAAGTCTTTGTGTGTGTGTGTGTATGGTGTGTGTGATGTGTGTGTGTGTGTGTGGTGTGTGTGTGTGTGTGTGTGTGGTGTGTGTGTGTGTGTGTGGGGGGTGTGTGTGTGTGGAGGATAAAGTCAAACACTGAAATACAATTTTTGACGCAGCAATGAATTTTGTTCGACTCAAATTTAGCTTTTCTTCGCTCAAAATAAATTTCTCCTCAAAATGCAACACTTGCACCTGCAATTTTTTTTTTTTTTACATGCGCTCATATTAGTGGCACAAAAATAACGCCATACCAAACCCCTATGGCATTTTGTGTGGGTGGTGATCTTGCATTGTAATTTTGTACTCTTGTACTCCCCCAGCATCATTTCTATATTATAGATTCAAAATGCACATTTTTGAGTAAATCAGTTGTTTTGTTTCATTTTTATTCCACATGACAGATGTTTGTAAGTTTTTAGAAGACTTTGTTTTTAATGGTTCACCTTTTGTCAGGGTCCCTTGGTGCTTGCTGTGCGACTTGCCATTTCCTGTGTGTTTTTGTGTTCTCTGTCTGCTCTCTCCCATTTCACAGTTTTTTCACACACCTGCTCATGATGACCTCATGACCTGCTTTATAAGGAAGCAGGAGACAGTCAGTCTTCACTGCATCGTTGCATGAAAACAGTTAGTGAATCATGGTGCCAACTTTTGTTGTGTTTTAGTACTTATTGTGAAGAGTATTTTTGACCTGCCTGTCCCTGTGCTCAGGTTTATTTGGAGATTACTTCACAGTGGTGCAGCAGACTCGAATGAGGATTTTGGGAGAGAACTGGTTGTTTGTTTTGACTTTGACTTGTTTGTCATTGTACAGTTGCCTACACAGCAAAATTAGCTAGCAAGACCGCATAGGTGCAAGAAAGTGATAAGTTTAAAAACAACAATATTAAAAAAAAACACTATATACACAATGTATAAGTTAAAAGAAACATTGTAGGGGTGGATACAAGGGCATTATAATATAATAAGTAAGGGTGGAAGGGCCTTCATCATTAAGGATAGTGGAACTATTGGGTAGGATGATAATTGCACACCTGCCAGGATATTGCACAAGACACTCACTCACACATACGCACGTACACACTCAGATTACCTAGGATCAAAGTAGTGTCAGTGTTCTTGTGCACTGAGAGTTCTGACAGCCGACGGGTAGAAGGTGTTCTTTGGTCTTCCATGAGTATGACAAGAATGAAACTTGTCATTCGTGATGAACAGTATTAACGTTCACTACTACATAAAAGGCTTTTTTTTTCAATAAAATACCGAAAGATTAGATCTTATGAGCTCTGAATCATTGCTGTCAAGCTGTATTGCTAATAATGGCATGTGTATAACTTGCTTGTGTCGCTGCACTGATAGGAGCAGAAGGCATTGTATGTTTGGTGTTATCTAGTCTGTTATCAAGGTAGTACTGAAGGTAAAATCACATCTCTGAAGCACCATAAGGTTTGTTTTTTATGTGTTGTGTAATCAGTGAAATATTTTCAAGTTAAACATAAAAACTCAAACTGTGAGTATGATTTTGACATCAGTGTAACATTTTCAGAAGTCAGTGATCATATTTCCTTTGTAAATCTGGTGCATCGCTTCATATGCTGAGGTACAAGTGTGTTGTTACTATGGTAACCTGACCTACATGTAAAGCAAACACAGAGAGAGAGTTGTGTGATAGTTTTTTTTAACAACTCTTATTAAAAACACACTTTAATGTGAATATGTTTTTGACTTTTATAATCGTGCTTCCAAAAGAGTGGGGAGACTCCACAAAAATTTAAAACAAAATTATCTAAGTCCTACATTAACTGAAAAAAATCTAATGGTACCATCAATTATTGAAGCTGAGAAGTTTTCATTGCTTTATGCAAAATAAATCCTAATGAATTGGTGCATGCAGCATATTTCACCTCTCCTTTTAACAGTCAGAAAGATTTTTGGACCAGGGGAGATCAATTTTATCAGATTAGAGTGAGCAGAGAATTGATGAGAGTAATCAGTATCCCTATAAACAGTGAATGGAGAACCAGCTGGAGCTGATTAACATTAGCAGAGTCTGGAGGGGTCTCAGAACCATCTTGTTGTATAAGGAGCAGAGTTCTCTGTAAGGAACTCAAAGTGTACGGATTAGCTACAGTGATGTGAAAAGTGTTCTAACTAATTACAGACCGATCTCCAAACTCCCTCTTATATCCAAAATTCTGGAAAAAGTGGTTCTAAAACAACTTCAGACCTTCCTTGATACTAACGGTATCAATGAAAAATCTCAGTCTGGCTTTAAACCTCACCATAGTACTGAGACAACGTTACTTAGGGTTTACTTGATGTGACTGCTGCCTTTGATACGGTCAACCACAACATTCCCATCTCAAAGACTGGAACATGTGGTTGGTCTTAAAGGCATAGTTTTATCTTGGTTCAAATCTTATCTCTCGGAGAGATCGTTTTCCGTAGCCATGGGGCAGCACTCCTCGGCCTCTGCCCCTATTACTGTGGTGTGCCTCAAGGTACTAGAAATTGTGCTCACATCACACCAGTTTTAGCCAACTTACATTGGCTCCCTGTTGAATATCGTATCAATTTCAAACTTCTCTTGCTTACCTTTAAAATTCTAAACAATTTGGCTCCCAGCTATCCATGCGAACTCCTCCATTTGTATATCCCTAATAGAGAACTTAGATCTTCCAATCAAATGCTCCTGACGCAACCGAGGTCTCGTCTGAAGTCCAGAGGTGATCGGGCCTTTGCTATCGTAGCACCCAGATTCAGGAATAATCTCCCTCCTTATATTCCCTTCTCCGAGTCCATCCAGTCTTTTAAATTGCATCTTAAAACTTATTTAGTCTGACTTCAACATTATGCACTCCACACTGTATATAAATGTCACTTGTTTTGCACATATTCAACTCTGTATATTTTATATTTTATTTTATTATTATTATTATATTATTTTATTATTATTATTATTATTTTTTTTACTATTTAATTTGTAAAAATGTGTATACACACACACACACACACACGTAGGAAAATATTTAGTATACACATCCAGAAATGCATACACTATTATATATTGTACATATATTTATTAGTTTCAGGTTGGCCATTCTTGTATTTTGCTCGTTTGTGTTGTTGTGTTTGCACATCTCTGTTGCTTGTGGGGCTCGCACACAAGAATTTCACTCGCATGTGCTGTGCCAGTGTGCCTGCACATGTGATGTGACAATAAAAGTGATTTGATTTGATTTGATTTTGATTCAAACTATTTTGTTATTTTGTGGCTAGTTATGTTGTTTACCCATATTGTTTCCTGCCCTCCTTTTAACTGTTTTTTATTCGAACTGTCTTTTGCTATTGCTCTGACCGACTGTGAAGCACTTTGGTCAACTTTGTTGTATTATTATGTGCTATAGAAATAAATTATGATTTGATTTGAAGTGTTTGCCACCTTCTAGGGCTGCCACAAATGATTATTTTGATAGTCGACTAGTCACCGATTATTTTTGCGATTAGTCGACTAATCAGATCATACATCCAGCTTATTGCACCAGCATGCATCTGCTCTTATATAACTATCATTAGCTTACAGCTTGAAGTGTTTAAGGTGCTAACTAAAAATAAAGACAAGATGATAGTTTATTAAATTTTAATGAAATTTGCAGATTGTTTTGGTGAAGTTTAATAAACTCAGCCGTCTGCTCTTGCTATCTAAAATATAACAGGACACCGGAGTATATTCTCGAGCATCTCACACTTCTGATAATCAGTTGTCTGCTTGACATTTATTCAGCTGTGTAAAAACTATAACTTTAATCTCAGCCAAACCGATTTACTCAGGAACAAATAAAATACTAAAAAAGCCAAACAATAACATTTTTAAGTGACTTATATATCATGTTTAACCTGAGTAGCGAAAGACTGCGGTGGGTTTGAAAACGATTTGCCGGGAGTCCGGTGTTCTCACGGCTCTAGTGAGCCTGCCCCGGCTAGCTATCGAGCTAGTGGGTAACAGACGTCTCTGAAAACGTCGGAGCGCTTTTGAAAATATGTGGTGTCTTGATAAACTGAGCAGATATTTGAAGTTTACACAGCTACATTCTCGCCTGAAAGTATGTTAAACGTTTATTTTGTGACCCAGAAAGAATAATAAGAGTAATATTAAAACTATAGCTGCCACCATTGTTGGAAACTGAGCAGGGCTGTGCTATGAATTCTGGGACACAGCTTCATCTTCTTCGGGGTTTAACGGCAGCTGGCATCTTTGTACATGAAGTGCTGCCATCTTCTGTTTAAGTCTCTTATTACACTCTTCAATCCTGCTACTTATTCCTGCGTCTTTTGGGATCTTACAAACCTTCAAACGATGCGTCGACTATTAAATTAGTTGTTGACGATTTTGATAGTCGACGTAATCGTGACTAGTCGACTAATCATGGCAGCCCTAACACCTTCCCGATTTCCTTTTTTAGTATGTTTGTCACATTTAAATGTTTCAGATCATCAAACAAATTTACATTTTAGACAAAAATAAGTAAACACAAAATGCAAAATGTTTCTAAATAAAGGTCTTTATTGAGGGTGGGGCAAGGGTCTTCTTATGAGACAAAAGGTGAAGTTTTTGGAAGATGTGTGTCCCATTGCATCTGCTTAGACAGATTGGAATCAGAGGACAGGCGCAATGGCAGGCTATAAAAGAATTCGCTAACATTGCTGAGACGACCACAAGACTGGCTGTGGTTAAAGAGGGCTGACATCACTTGGCCTGCTAAGGCAGTCAGCTAACCGTGAGACACATGCCAAGGACTGATCAACCCACGGTGGGTCTACCTCAGCAGAGGATTCCAAAAGGGTAGAAAACCTAACACTAGAAATTTTATGATGATAAACCAGAACTCTGGTTGACTGGTACAGCTGTTTCAGGGCATTCTGGGGGCTGTGCAATTAACCTTATGGCAGTGAAAACTAACGGAGGAATAAAAAAAATGTTCTGCTCTTCTTTCCTCTCTTTTTCTCTTCTCTGGGATACAGTGGGGAGGTAGAGCATACAACCCGATCCGGCAGGAAGGTGTGGAATGCCAGATCGGCTCTCAGCTCTCTTATCTTGTGTCTTTTGTCTTACTTCTCTCTTTATCGCCTTTTCTATCCCTTTAAAGAAGTGAGGCTCCTTAAATATCAAAGAGGTAAGTATTACTTCTCATTTTGCAGTGAATTGATAGAAGAAAATAAATTGTGGAAATTAAACAGAATATAGTGGAAGAGAAATAACAATTTAACATAAACCAGCGCCTCTATGGCGCCAATCCTCCTGGCACTTAACAGCGTACACTATGTTACTCTGTTTGTGTCGGGGGACCCGATCCTTGGGGTGGACCAATTTTTGGCGCAGCGTGTTTTGGGGTTTAAAAGCCACAGAGACCCGGTGTTTAGAAAAAATGCGTCTCAACTGCTCCGATACTCCTGACACGTACGGGATCACTACAGGTTTTAGGCAGCGGTTGTCCTTCTCTCCTGGATCGGCTGGAGCTTTCTTTAGGAGCCTTCCCAGCTTTGACAAAAGTCCAGCTGGGATAACCACATTTACTCAGGGCCTTCTTGATGTGTCTTCTGCCTCCCTGGCCGCTGTGTCAGTGGGGATGGTGTTCGCTCTGTGTTGTAGCGTCCTGATGACACCCAGTTTGTGCTCCAGTGGATGATGAGAGTCAAACCTTAAATACTGATCCGTATGTGTAGGTTTACGGTACACGTCAGCTTTTAGATGTCCCCCATTACTGATGGAAATCTCACAGTCTAAGAAGGCTAACCTGCCACTGTTCATATCCTCCCTGGTGAATTTGATGTGTCGGTCCACCGAGTTAATGTGATCCGTGAAATGTGGTACGTCCTGAGATTTGATTTTCACCCAGGTGTCATCCACATACCTGAACCAATGGCTTGGTGGTGTTCCAGGGTAGGATAGCAAACCCTCTTTTCCACTTCTTCCATGTACAAATTGGCCACAATGGGTGAAACTGGGGAACCCATGGCACACCCATGTTTCTGCCTGTAGTACTGACCCTTGTATGTGAAGTAGGTTGATGCTGAAGGTGGTCCTGTTGCTGAGGTTGGGGTCATCGTGTAATCTCTTACGAACTATCTCCAACGCTTCCGTGACTGGGATGCAAGTGAAGAGAGATGTAACATCGTACGAGACCATAGTTTCATCTGCCTCCATAATGACATCTCTCACCTTCTCAACAAAATCCAGGGTGCTCTAGTTGTGGTGTTCAGAGCTGCCTACCAGCGGGTTGAGGATCAAAGCCACAATCTTGGAGATGTTATAGGTGATCATACAGACAATCGGTCTTAAAGGTGCACCCTCTTTGTGTATCTTGTAATACTAACTCTTCTGTATTTTTCATTTTTGTTGTTGTTGTTTTTGTGACACGATATTGTCCGAGTGGCAGCACTTATGGTTTAGGAGAATACTGCAACAGCGTATATAAATGGCTGCATCTGTGTGACAATAATGGTGCAGCCATGAGCGAAGAGACCAGTGCGGAGGGTATATTTGCACCTTACCATTACTAATGTTAAGAAACTTTGCAGATATATCGCCAAAGGTTTTATTGTTCTTAATTGTAGAGCTAAATTTGCATTGCTAAATAAATAAGCGAGATTAACCACAGTACTTTTAAAACAGCCTTCGTAGCCTCGCTGTGACGTAATTACCCTTTAAACATGGCCTGCAAAGGAAGTGGGCCTAAATTGGGACACAGCTAGCAAGTGTAGCGGTACAGGCCAGGTTGGTTTTTTTTCAACAATATATATTACTTATTTTATTTGGCTGCGGGCTTTTCTCTATTGATATTGGCTATTTGGATCAATGGATTTTTGCAAAGTTTATGATCTAATGCTGCATTCCATTTGAACTGGGAATGTGTGTGTTTGTGTCTGCCTGTGTGTGGTGGTGGTGGGAGCCAGGGCACTATATGCGACTATAAAATTGTTTCAATTACATATGGACAGTTAAATAAGCTTCCCCGTAATATCCCTCAGAGCTGTCTCCATCTTTTTTTTTTTAAATATGTGCAATATACACCATAACTTTTCTTTTATATATCATGGTGGGTGGCTGTAGCTCAGGTGGCAGAGCAGGTCAGCCACTAATCAGAAGGTCGGTGGTTCGATCCCAGGCTGCCTCCTGGCTGCATGCCAAATATCCTTGGGCAAGATACTAACCCCATGTTTGCCTACTGGTGGTGGTCAGAGGGCCCGGTGGCGCCAGTGTCCGGCAGCCTCGCCTCTGTCAGTGCGCCCCAGGGCAGCTGTGGCTACAATGTAGCTTGCCATTGCCTGTGTGTGAATGGGTGAATGACTGAATGTAGTGTGAAGCGCTTTGGGGTCCTTAGGGACTAGAAAAGCGCTATACAAATGCAGGCCATTTACCACCATGCATATGTGCAACATCCATGTTTACACATGTATCTATTTATTGAATAAATGAACGACATTCAGCACTTTAGGTATGCCTATGTGATCAACATAGTGGGCCTTGTATAAGAACTGCCACACCAGCAGCTAAGAGTGATGGGGATTTGGTGTTGTGCCGAAAAGTGGTTTATCATATTTGCCAAAATGTTGATTGTCGGTATTTAAACGGTTGTAAATACAACAATGCAGATGCATAAAAATCCTTGCAAAACAGTTCATTTAAATTTTTTTAATATGTAGTCCCTTTGTAAATCCTGTTGACTGCAGACTGTTTATCAACATAAGCAAAGATATTTGGCATAAAAAAAACACAAACACATAGAACCGCCAGAAATCACTTTTTGGCAGACGATCACAAAAGAAGCAGCAACTGGCTGCATTTCTGTGATATTGGAGACAGAAAGGTTGAGTACATAATTGGTAAAAAAAAAAGAAAAAAAAAGAAGAATAAATATATCAGAGCAGCGTAGGCAGAGGGTGCGCATTCGCTGTCTGCTCTACTCCAGGGTCTTGTCCGTCTGCCTGCTCTGTTGTCAGATGGAGGCAGTGTGCAAAGTATGTACAAAACGGGTCTGTGGGCCACTCGTGCTCATCTTCTTGTTGGTTTGTGAGCCAGCCAAAAGAGAGCGAAGTTAACATACCATCAGCTGAGGTGAAACCATATTAAAAACTATTAAAAATATCCAACTACAGTCTCTGGTTTTCAAGTATCATCATTATTTATTATTATTATTATTATTATTATTATTATTATTATTATTATTATTATTATTATTATTATTATCATTGTTTAAAGTTTTTATTGCGGTTATCCTGTTCTTGTGAACTACCCTATGATACAGCCACTTGTCTGACCAATCAACTTGGCAATTGCATATGCTTAATAATTTTCCCTCAACTATAAATCAGTGACTTTTCAGTTGTGGCCACATAGATTGTACCACTGTGAGAGGGGTGCTACAGAATAGTCTAAATGATAGCAGCTTTAATTTGTTCAACTATAAATCAATGATTTTTCAACCTGATGTGGTGATCTGGCCAACTATAAATAGATCAACAAGCAATAATAACGGGATAACTATAAATCAGTATTATTCCAATGTTATTACTATCGCACTGTAGGCTTTTTTTAACGTTTATTTAAGATTTCTTTAGCATTAACATTTCAATCTTGATCATAATGAAGTTTTAGACCTTGAGAAAAATTAACATCTATTTATTTAACATGTTATCTGGTGTACGTCATCCGCGTCCAGCAACACGCAGGATCTTGGGGGACTGCACAGGAGGCACGTGTGAAAACCGCTCTCCCCCATCTGTGCAACCGAAAAGACGGACACATATAAACCCGCTTAATCTGCGTTTAAGGCAGGCAAGCCAAAAGAGACGAATCTTAGAAAAGAC
>NW_024582818.1:408538-427432 GCF_018398535.1 Haplochromis burtoni
CCAGACTTCCCATCACTACCTCTTGGGTATGTGAAGGTGAGTCTACAAAAATGGTAAGTCTAATTTGTTTCAATAAAAAAACAAAAAACAAAACAAAAAAACAAACAAACAAAAAAACAGAACAACAAGAACAACAAAAAGCCACCCAGTGTTGTAAGAAAATAAGTGTGCCTGCAAGACAACACAAACCATGACACGCAATGAGCAATGTAAGACGTCTTCCTGTTTTTGCGATCTTTGGAGCTGACCTGAGAGACAGCGAGAGACAGCGAGAGTAGCAGGTGCAACGTCTCTTCTTCCTTTTTACCGAAAATTTGTGACTTTCTCCTCTCTTTTATGATGGAAGAGAGCGAAGACAGAAAAGAAGGATATTACCAGGTCGCCAAGCGGCTCCGGACGGAACAAGAGACCGGTGTAAAAGAGCTAGAGGACGGGAAGGAGGAGGAGGATTCTGCCGCTGAGGAGGCAGCGGGGAACGGGTGCACTGAGAACCGCAGGAGCGGAGGGAAGGTGAGGCACACAATATTAATCCTTCTGTATCTAAATAAAATGTAAATATTTAACATTTTTTCATACGATTTACAAACAACTGGAAGGGTCTGAAAAATTATGTTAATGATTAAAATAGACAGCAAGAGAAATGAAAGAGTACAAAGTCAGAGTGGAATATAAATGAGTTTCTACATTTATTATTATCAGTCATTATTTACATAAACGGCGTAACTTTGGAACAAGTGGCAGTAACCCGTTTTCATCGTCACGACGATCACTAACGTGCTTAAGAAAAATGTGTTGGAAGTTAACCAGTCCGGAGCTTCGTGTTAACTCAGTTTAATTCATTTGTGATTTTATAATTCAGAACAGTCCACTCTCTTTGTATTGTAAGGTTAAAAACCAACAATATTATAGAAAACCCGCAGATGTACGCTATGAGCATATGTGGAGAGTGAGAAGAACTTTTAACAGGATGAGCACGCCAGCCATACCATGTCCCAGACTGGTTGGTTAGAAACTATTTAAAATTTGAATCATTTTTTGAATTAACTGAATTGAATAAGTGCAAGAAAATGAATGGATGAATGGATATGTTAAAACTTTTTGTTCGCATTCTTCCTTCCTCTGAGCTCCATGGAGATCTTTATATGTTAACTTGTAGACGTGCATCCAGTCAGCAAGTGTACTCTGCATCATAACATACATGATGAGTAGTGTCCGTATTCCTGATTTACTCATGGATCTTTGCTGTTTCAGCCTGGATATAGAATCTGCACTCTAGTGGCCTCCCCAGGCTTTCCTAGCAGCTTTTTCAGCAGTCACTTGAGGGACTGCTTTATCTACCAGTAGCTGGTGTTTTGCCCGCCTGGTGTTTCTGTCAGTTCCTTTCTGGGCCCTGCTCATATATTAAGCTATGTTGTTTTTAAGAAGACCATATCGTTCTAAGAACTATTACTATTTTTTATTACACACATTTGTTTAGCAGTTTATCAAACTTAGTCTGGACAGATCATTATTTTCCTCAAGCAAAATACCGTTATTGAGTTCTACCTCAAAGCTGTGGCTTCATACCGTAAAAAAACACATTAATTGAGTACTTATATTCAGATGATATAAGCGGCATATAGTCACCAGGGCTCGCAAAATCGCTAACCCGACGTCCTGGGGCTAGCGATTTTTCCAGTCGGACTACCAAAATCTATCTCTACCCTGCCCGTCGGGCTATCATAGGAAGGTAAAATATATGTAAATGGCCTGCATTTGTATAGCGCTTTTCTAGTCCCTAAGGACCCCAAAGCGCTTCACACTACATTCAGTCATTCACCCATTCACACACACACAGGCAATGGCAAGCTACATTGTAGCCACAGCTGCCCTGGGGCGCACTGACAGAGGCGAGGCTGCCGGACACTGGCGCCACCGGGCCCTCTGACCACCACCAGTAGGCAAACATGGGGTTAGTATCTTGCCCAAGGATATTTGGCATGCAGCCAGGAGCATATGTCAGTGCTTTTGCATTCTTTCGGAAATGTAGCTGGGTAATTATGTCATTGGCATCAGTGAGCCAATATGTGACATATTGAAATCGGGTTTGAATTTGCGCTTGTGTTTTGCTTTCACTTTGCAATCGCGCGAACTGTGTATCCGGTCGTTAAGTCTGACGTCACTAGCCGTGTCTGGGCCTAAACTCCGCTGCAGGTCCATATATCAAACGATCACTATGGCATTACTGAGAGTTGAAAAACTGTCTAAAGTCTTTCATCTTTAATAAAATGATCAGCGTTCTGCTCTACCAGGTGTAACAATTGAGTTTAACATCCAGGCATCCATGAAAACGGAATTTATGACATTTAACGGAGTTAGAAGTTAGCAGGAGTTAGCTCGCTAGCTTCTATCTAAATACAATATAGCATGTCCTGACTGCGGGGTTTTGGAAACAAATTAAAACGTACAGCTCTGCTATCACTTCCAGCATAAATGAAGACAGAAAACTAAACAGCAGTGACGTTTGTAGGGTTACTGAAGTTGGGCTAGCTGGTATATAATGATGTGCTACGTGACCGCTAGCGACACAGCTATGTTAGCATAATATAAACAAGCTAACTTTTTTTCCACTCGATAAAAGTTAACGTGAGTGTTCTCGGTGGTCAGGAACAAATGTAATCGCATGGCAGGATGCTGTAAAAGGACCAAACTTCAGCCAGGAGAACAACTGAGATAATCCATCCACAATACGAGGTTAGTCATTCATATACTGCTGCATGGGCTGGGCTGTAGTTACATCCTAAGGTTTTAAAAACTGAGCTTAAATAAATGATTAGCGGTAATAAAAGCCGAGGGAGGTCAACAGTGATCACTGACTGTTTTAGGAGCTTTTTGAGATTAAATAGAAGAAAATACAAAACATTAAACATGTTAACAACACAAAAGCCATATTAAACGCAGACTAGGATTTGTCACGTCATCGCTTAACGACCGGATAGAGAGTGACAGTACTGATTGGTGAGTGACGATAATTTCCTCTGACATCGTCTTATCAATCGTTAGCTTACTATGCAAACATGACAAGTGAAATCTCCCGCAGCAAGCTTAAACATGTGAGAGGTTGATCGCGCAGAGAATCGCTGAGCGTTATGTGAGTGCGTGTGTAAAAGCAGCAGGATATATATTTTAGTTCTGCTGAGCCAAATAAGACAGGTCAGGGTGAAGAAGAAAGCCTACCACAAAACGGAAAAGTTATGTGGTAGGCTTATCTGGTGCGCGTCTTTTATTTTGACAGCGAATGCGCACATGCGGACCACTTATGTGCACCCGTGTAAATAACATAATGTTCTGCCGGGTGTGTTGTTGGTTTTCTCTCGATTTCTGAGTCGACAAGCGCCTTTGTTACTGGGACCAGTCATTTTAAGAAAGGCCCCCATTAGAACCCATGAGAAATGCAAGAAATGCATTATTGCTCAGTCTGCAATATCTTTCCCAGAACAAACACCAATTGCAAATAACATACTAAAAATAAACCTGAAAAATCTGTTTAGAACAGCGTACTATGTTGCAAAGAGTGAACTACCACTGGCAAAATTTAGCAGTCTTTGCAAACTTCAAAAAGCAAATGGCCTAGATCTTGGTTCCACTTGTCTCTTACCCGTGACTTCAGTGGAAATTTCAAATTCAGGATCTGACACAGACTGATTCATGTCCTACACAGTTCTTACAAGTTCATAGAAATTTCTGTTCAATTAGAACCAAGTATTTGAGTTGATGATTGTAATTTTTATACAATGTTGTAATTTGTGTATGGCAGAAATCTGTGCCATCAGAAACTGAATTTGAATAAGTTAAATTTGAATTGCTCGGATTGAATCTGAATTGTAACTTGAATAAATGCTTTTAAAAACTGAATATGAATTATCCTAATTTGAAATTCAATTTATTGGTTTGAAAATGATCATCACTAAATTGAAATTGAATTTTATATTTTGAAAATGAATTGATTTGCTTTGAAACTGCATTTTATCCTTTAAAAATTCAGCTCTCGAATAATTTCAGTTTCACTTCTCACCATTCAGTTTCAGTTCCAAAATTCAGTTTTTTGGAACTTACATCCGGTTCCGGTTCAAGCGCAGATTAATAGAACTACGTTTTACTAGCGGACCGAAAGTGTTACTGACGGGAATCTACAGCGTCTTGAGCTGAATTAAGACTTCAGAAGTCATTCGTCATGTCGAATGACCAGCGGATAAACTCTCAGGTTGGTAATAAATGTATTACATGTATAAGAACAAGCGTCATGTTAACAAATGATAGCCGTAAGGTAACTTTTATGCTTATTGTAGCTGTTAGCTAAAAACGCTAATTTAGCGTAGTTTGCCCTGAATTCAGCTTTGACAAACAAATATGATCGACTGTTTCTAGTAGAATTCCAAAGTTGTCATCTTGTACCCTCAAATTAGGATAATTCATATTCAGTTTTTAAAAACATTTATTCAAGTTACAATTCAGAATCAATCTGAGCAATTCAAATTCAAATTTAACTTATTCATATTCAGTTTCTGATGGTACAGATTTCTGCCCATATTTGTGTTTCAACAATTTTTTGATTAATGTTTTGTTTCCGTTACAATATTATACTTTAATGTATAATATTGTAAAGAAAACAAAGCAGGAAACAAAACATCACTCAAAAAATTGCTCTTTTTTATTCGGGCTACTTAAATTTATTTTGGGTTACCAAAAACTGAAGAGTCCCTGCCCGAAGGTCTACCAGGGATTTTGAAATTTTGCGAGCCCTGGTCAGCATAAATGAATGCAATAGACTTCTGTGCCTGTTATGGCCCTCCTTCCTTTCATCAAACATCCAGAACATGTTTTAACTCTTCAGTACATTCGGCAAAATTTGCTTTTGCATATTTTTGTATTTTGAGTTTGCTACTGGAAGCTTCCTTCCACTTTATAAAAAGACAAGCAAGGTAGCGAGGGCTAAAGACAATTTTGACTTTTCCTAATAGGTTTACAGGTAAAGGATGAAGTCATAGACCTCTTCCTGATGACAAACACAATTTTAGTCCACATTTCAACTACTACCAACTTTATTTTTGTTTTGTTTTTTTAATTAGTCTGCTCTCTGATGACTTCTGACTTCTCTGTGGTGTGTATCTTACAGCCAAAATCTCCTCTGATGATCTGTAGGCAAGGATTGAAAGGCAGCTCATTTGCCTGCTGTGTTGCACTGGTTGTAGTGTATTTTTGCGGTGACTGTGTATTAAGGTGCACATCTCTCCAGACATCAGAGAACCTTTGAACTCTAGTGTCTATTGTATATTGATAAGTATTTATTATATATATTATTAATTATAATTTCCTGGTCTATATGCTTTTCCAAGTCCAGAACATTATAGTCTGTGTACTGAAATGTTCTCAGTTTCAGTTTATCATAAACAGTATTCCATTGAATTATATTGTTTTTGTTGCTGGATGCAGAAGAAGATCTTTTAGACTGTGCCATATGGTGTGTTGTGTGTCACGTCACATGTGTATTCATACCTCTAGTTTAAGATGAACATCAGTATTTGTCCAGCTCCTCAATGTTTCTGATGACCAACACTTTGGCTTGTTCCAGTGTTCCTTTGATTTTATGAATACTTTACAGCTCTGTATTGTGAATTTTCCGTTTTTTCAAGGAACGTGCTTTCCTGTCAATGTCAGCATTTTGTTTTGTCAGATGTTAATTCGTGAAGACATTGGATACTTTTAGATTCTCTCCTTGTTTTATCAGTGCAAAAAACCTATTACATGAAGCACTCTGCACACTGTTCCTGATCTAATCTGAAGGTCACTTGAAGTTTGGAGGTCTGTAGCTATTGATAGCTGTATATGGCCTACCACTTTGTGGCTGAGTTGTTGTCATTTTTTATCATTTCCACTTTGTTACAACACCACTAACAGATGACCATGGAATAGGTGTTTCATTTTATACACCTGTGCCCATGGAAGTGATTGGAACACCCGAATTAAATTATTTTGATGGCTGAATACCAAAATACTTTTGGAAATATAGTGTATTTCTCTGTCATCAAAAATAATTTTCTCATGCAGTAGCACAGATCCTTTCTTGAAACCCTTTCATATGTTTTGTCTATATGCTCAAAGACACGTCTTAACTTCTTCTGACCGTCTCTGTATTTCTCCATCAGCACAATCAAGGCAAACTTTGCATTTGTTGTGCTTTTTCTTGGCATAAGGGTATACTGCTTGTTGTTGTCACCTCTCCACTCATGATATGGCTCATCAGCTTTATCCCTCTGTAGTTGTAACCCTTGATTTTGAAAATTGGTACTGCCGCACATCTCTGTTCCTAAGATATCCCCTCACTCTCCAAGATTGTGTTAAACAGTCTAGTCAAAGATTCCACTGTCCTGTCTCCTAGAGATCTCTATTTCTCCACAGGTATATCGTAAGTACCAGCTGCCTGTCCACTCTCCATCTTCTTCATAGCTGCCCTCACTTCCTATTACTAACTATCCTATTACACCTGTACTCTTGTTGATTTACCAACTGTCCTTCTTTCGCATTCATTTTCTATGTTCATCAGCTCCTCAAACACACCCCTAGTCTTCTCAGCACATTATTGGCTTGTTAGCACACTTCCATTTTGTCCTTAATCATCCTAACTTGATGCACATCACCAACTCAAAATCTTTGACTAGTCATTCGGTGAGTACCTGAGTACCTCCTCTTGGCCGTTTCCCTCTGCGCTACAACTGTATGTACTTATGATTCATAGACTAGACTAGTATAGAATAGAATAGAGTACAATAGAATAGAATAGAATAGAATAGAATAGAATAGAATAGAAATGAATAGAATAGATAATTGGGAAACTTTCTGGAGGAAACCTGGTCTTGTTAGAAGAGATGGCATCAATCCCACTTTGGATGGAGCAGCTCTCATTTCTAGAAATCTAGTCAAATTTATTAACCCCCCCCCTAAAATGTGGCTATCCAAAGTTGGGATCAGGAGGCAAAGTTGAAGTCTTCGTCGTCTCTCTGCAAATTCTGTCCTCCCGTTATCCCCCCAAACCACATCCCCTTAGACAAAAAACAACTTAAACATAAAAAATTGCAAAGAAAGAAAAATAGAGTATCCTCAACAGCATCAAAGAGTAAAACAGTGGAATATGGATTATTAAACATTAGGTATCTCTCTTCCAAGTCTCTGTTAGTACATGAATGTGGGGGGCACGGTTGTGGCACAGCTGCAAGAGAAGCCAACACACCGGAGCTGCAATGGGCTCATCGTGCTGCCCTGCATAAATAGTACTGGGTCCTGAGTGTGTGGTTGTTGTTGTGGTGTATGTGGTTTGCAGCTGTTGAGCTGCAGCTGAGCTTGTGAACAGCAACCAGAAGAATAAAATGTGTGAAATGCTCAAAAGCATGAACCTGCGGTCATCGGGTCTGTCGTGGTTATGCTACTGTGACTTAATAAGTGATCCACAAATTGATTTACTCTACCTTAGAGAAACCTGGTTACAGCAGGATGATTATCACTTCTACCTCTTCTTAAAGTCAATAAAGAGTTCTTTTACTGATGGCATGAAGTTGGCTTTAATGTTAGTTGTAAGATCTTGGGGTTGTTACAGCTTCACCTTGATCACAAACTACGCCACCGTCGAACTAAAACATAACATAAAATCCAATGAGATAGTAAGACGAGTGAAAGTAAAGACATAAAATGATCTATATAACATACAAACATACCTCGCTGGCTGACCCATGCTTTGAGGCAGAAATGAGCACTTTACAGATACTTTTAAGAAACAACTTTCTCTGAATTAAATTAAATTGGCTTCTCTTGCTTCAACTTGCCATGCTCACACATCAACATGGGCGTGCATCTCCCTCAGGTGCACCAGTGGAACCAAAATGCAGTACAATAGTTCCTACATGAGAATTTTCACAATAAATGACCTAATGGCATATAAAATATGCATAGTGCAAAACAAAATACATTAACTGAAAGTAAGGCAGTAAAAATGATTACTTTAGTTTAAATGAATCAACACCCCCGAATCACTCTAACTACCAGCATCCTTGAAGCACAGGGCCTGATCCTTAGTCTTGTTTGCCCTAGCTGTAAAACTCAGAAACCAGTCTTGTTATCATCTATAACAGAGAGGCCTTACACAGAGTTTCTGTCTGATTTCTCAGACTTTATATCTAATTTAGTTCTGAGCTCAGATAAAATAATTATTGTGGGTGATTTTAACATCCATGTAGATGCTAAAAATGACAGCCTCAACATGGCATTTAATCCGTTATTAGACTTAGGCTTCTCTCAAAATGTAAAAGAACCCACCCACCACTTTAATCACACTCTAGATCTTGTTTTAACATACGGCATAGAAACTGAACATTTAACCCTCTCCTGTCTGATCATTTCCTGATAACATTTACATTTACAATAATTGATTACACAGCAGTGGAGAGTAGACTTCATCACAGTAGATGTCTTTCTGAAAGTGCTGTAACTAAGTTTAAGAATATAATCCACCCACTGTTATCATCTTCAATGCCCTGTACCAACACAGAGCAGAGCAGCTACCTGAACACTACTCCCACAGAGGTCGATTATCTTGTTAATAATTTTAGCTCTTCACTTTTTTTTCTCCAGTTGATCTTCCTAAGTTAACTTCAGTAATTACTTCTTCCAAACCACCAGTGTGTCTTTAGATTCTAATCTCTGTCTCTCTTCCACAGCATGTCTTTTGTCCTGTCTTCCTTCTCTCACTCCAACCGGTCATGGCAGATGGCCGCCCCTCCATGAGCCTGGTTCTGCTGGAGGTTTCCTCCTGTTTTTTCCTTTCCACTGTCTCCAAAGTGTTTGGTCATAGGGGGGGTCATATGATTGTTGGTTTATCTCTTTATGTATTATTGTAGGGACTACCTTACAATATAAAGCACCTTGAGGTGACTGTTGTTGTGATTTGGTGCTGTATAAATAAAATTGAATTGAATTTATCTGAATTGAATTGAATAGCTATTGAATATTGTCATTGATCATGTACTGTACCATTGTGGGTCCTCCACACCAACTGTGTTGAAAGACAGCAGGAATAAATAGGAAACAGGAGAAATATATACAATCAAGAGGTATACATACAAAATGAGAAATATATACAAAAATAAGAGAAAGGCACACATTGGAGAACAAGGTGCCACATGCTTGGAAGTAGTGCAAAGAGAAGACAATCTGAATAAAGTCAATTTGTGAGCGGGGTTATTCATAACATGGCTCCGATTGGTGAGATGAGTGGCCAGGGGTAAGGTGGGATATGGGGGGATAGTTTTTGTTGACAATGGCCCAAAAGAAGAAGCTGTTTGTGAGATATGGTAACTGATTTGCTACGTAGCACTCATAATTCTTATTCTCATGTATATATCTCATGTATATCTCATGCACATATCTTTCTTTCTACATAGCACTTTAATTCTTGCACATATCTTTCTTTCTACATAGCACTTTAATTCTTATTGTTTGCACTGAAGCACCGCAGCAATTTCCTAATGTTGTAAACCTCAACATCTGGCAATAAACCCCCCATTCTGATTCTGATTCTGATTCTGATTCTGATTCTGATTTGGTAGCTGTTCCCTACCACCCAGAGTTTAACTGAAGTATGTGCAACATTCTTCCTTCTTCAACTTTTGCTACTTAGTCCTTGGCTCTGTCTTCACTTATTTCTTCTTCTTAACACCATCAGGTGTACCCAACACCTCCTTATCATCTCATTTTCACCTACCTGTCCATTAAAGTCTCCAATCACCAGTCTCTCCCCCCTGAGGACACTCTCTACCACTCCATCCCACTCACTCCAGAATCTTTTCCTTTGGTTTGTTTCTTAATCCAGTTGTTTTGTGGAGAAGAATTACCATCACACTTTTAATTTCCAGCTTCAAACTCATCATCCTGTCTGACACTCTTTACCTCCACAATGGAATTCACATACTCTTTCTTCAAGATTATCCCTTCTCCATTTTTCTTTATATCTACACCATGGTAGAACAGCTTGAATTGACCTTTAGTTCTCTTGGCTTTGCTTTTCTTCCACCTGGCCTGCTGTGACACGATATATAGCGGTAGCTTGACCCTCATAACAACTCCAAGTGGGCTGATTTTTTTCTAAGTCATCCTCCTGGATAATTGAGCTAGGGGTTTGGTTGACAGACGTTTTGAATGAAATTTGCTAGACCTCATCACTGTGTGCCTGTTGTCGCCGTATTTTGGAGCATTTTTAATAGTTTATGGTTGTGGATTTTCTTTGTAATACAGATGATCCAAGACGTTTACGCTTCAGTTTTAATGAAGGCAATTCTAGTGTTTTGTTATCCATTATTTTGCACTGATGGTTCAAGGTTCAAGGATGAGTTGATATTTGTGTTTCCATGTTGTACTAATACAGTTTATGTCACGGTCTGGCTGGCAGACCGTGGGGATGAGGAAAGTAGGACCCAAAACGCAGGACTCTGCGATGCCACAGTGCACTTTATTTACAGTGAATAGACAGGTAAGTCCAACAATTAACTCAGAGATGTAATTTGCCAATGGTGCTCATCCCTTGCTCCCAGTGCGTCCCGTGCTGTAGCTCCCTTAGTTTGTGTGCTCCCCAACTCGCTTCTTCGCTCGACTTTCCTGGAGGAAGAAGGGAAAACCACAATTAGCCACACACGCTAGCCGACTATCAAGACCACACGCCTAGCACGGACTATACCGGTCAAGAGTAATAATCCCACGTCGACTGTCGCCGCGAGTCCAGGTTAAATACCTCTTCCTAGCCGGGAGGGATGATTACCACCAGCTGGTCAGGTAATCAGCTGCAAGAGCAAAGAGGGACTCCCGATGACGACAGTCGCCCGGACACACCTCTCCCACGACGCGCGCTTCCGTCAACAGCCCCGAGGACGGGGGGAGAGAGAGAGAGAAGCAGACACACGCACTCTACATACAAACGTGGACAAAACAGTAGACGACACAGACCCCAAATAATAGTCATAATAATAATAATAACAATAATAATAACCACTGCTCATGGACCCCTGAGTCCTCCAGAGCCGGGTCCGTGACAGTTTATGAATGTATCTTTCTAACCGAGGTAACTAGCATTAGCTGCAAAATTAGGATGCCTTTCTTTCATCCATATAAGATAAATTCTGGATCCAACAAAAGCAACATGATAGACAAAACACTAATATTCAAAATGCCAGTTGAGTCCAAAACCAATGAGCAATGTAATAGTGCTACATCCATATAGCATTTTCAGCTGTTGTTAATTGCTTCCCCCTTTGTTCTGCCGTCACCTCTGATCTGTTTCTGAATTATCCTTCCATGTGTATATTATAGTCCTTTTTCTTACTTTGTCAGATCCTACGTTTTTATTTATCTGGAGCAAAGTACTTAGTTTTCCTGCCTGGTGTAGCGTGACGGCTGTGCACCTAGGTATGCTATTTGGAGTACTCTAATAGAAACCACACTTCAGCAACATATTATCAAAGACTACAGAGAAGTATCCGCTGTAACAAAAGCGGTAAACGGGCACTCCTTATATAGACACTGCAAATGTTGCTTGCTTCCTATTTCAGCATTTTATAGATGAACACTCTTACATTTCTTTCCCATGATTATGCATTAGTTAAAAATGTGGTAGTAATTATGGATTTTCACTCTTTGTCGCATGTTGCTGATTCAGCTGATATCTGTCTTGGCCAGGAGACTTTTGCAAACAAGACTTTTAATCTCATATTTTTCTGGGTTAAAAAAGTTATTATGGAGATGTGACAAGTATTTGGAGCAAAGTTCAAACTTTAAACCACACTTCAGAGAGTTACAGCTTTATATATCTAGCAATTAAACACATGTACAGGAAGCTTGATATTATTGTCTGGTGACGATGTTCAAGTCATATCCTGAATGCTACCAGATCTAAGAGCAAGAGCATTTTTTTAACATATGATCTAATGTTGATTTTGAGAAAAATAATCCACTTTAAACTCTTTTTTTGTGGTTAAAACGATACATCATTGGATAAAATGAAAACAATATATAATAAAATATTCAAAAATCTTTCCTGTGGTAAATCCAGGTTGTATTTGATTGTGTGATGGCAAATATAAATGATCTATCACCATGACCTTTTTAGCTTTGTTAAACACTGACCAAGATAATATATTTTATATACTTTATCATATAAAGGAAGAATAAGAACACGAAATGAGGAAATGAGGAAAATGAAGAGAGAAGAGGTGATGAAGAGGGACTCAAAGGTGGGGGAGGCTTAAGAGACGTCAAGCACAATGTCACATAGAACTGTAATGATGCAGCAGTCTGTTGCAGGAAAGCAACATGTCACTCACTGTTCAGCCTCAGACTCTCTCTCACACTCTCTCTCTCGTACACGAGATAAAGACACATGCACTCACCAAAAAAACAAATGTATGGTTTCCACGGCATTAGGGAAGTCATCAGCTTTATGTTGTCACTATCTTAACTATAATGTCACCATGGTAACCACATTCCAGTGCTCTTACCAGCACAAAGTAAAGCTTGTGAGTACATTGGTAACACCTCTCCTACTTCACCAACACCATCCATAATTCAACCACCTGCCTCTTGTTCAATGTTGCTAGAGCAACGGATTCCTTTGTAGGTGTAGTGGAGCATATACTCATCATTTTGAGACCACAGTCTTAAATATTTCTGACATCAACTGTTTTTGATGTCAGGGGCTGAAGGCTAATGAGCTGTGAGGATTTCACACATTGTGCCTACTTCCGTATCAGTGATGACAAACCTTTTCCTCAAGTAGATGATAAAGAGCTAATTAGAGACATTTATATTTTTATCCTGGGTTTTGTTTGTTAGGCAAAATGGGCATAGCTTAAAAAGTTTTAAAAATGAATCAACAGATATCACAGAAGTTGATTCTATTCATCTGGACATAGTATTTTTCACTTTGTCCAGAAGTACAGAATCAACTTTCTGGGATGTGCTTACTTGGATGATTGAGCAAGCATCAAGATGTTCAACAAGTAAAACTGATCAGCAATCAAAGTTAACAGTAAAATCTACTGGTCTTTTTAGTGAAGCACTACAGTTTAAAGGTAAATGCTTTAACACTGAAAGTAGCTGAATTCTTGTCAGAAAGTTCTAATGCAGTATGAATTCAGAAAAATAAACCAATAGGTTAGCAATAAATTTGTCTGAAATTCCATTTTGAATAGTCTTCAGAAGATTAATCATGTCCTAATCATGTTGAAAATATGTGAATGATTTATATAAATGATGTGTTATGTGGGCGACCAAGAGAGGTTGTTGCTGTAGCATGTCTGACATGAAAAGGACTTTATGTCAGCAGATCTGCATGTCCATACATGCAAAGTGCTGCACTGATGCTGTTATCATACCTTCTAGACGTCATCCCCTCAGAGACTTAAAAACAGCTTGCGGCCAGTCAGACCTTGAGTGCGTTTCCTGCACAGTAAACTTACCGCCTCAACCTGCAGTATAAAAAAGGTCAGGTTGCAAAAAGTGTGATGCTTGCTCAACCTCTTCCTGAGACAGAAAGCTGTACTGTGAGATTTTCCGACAGTAGGCATCAGGTTTTTTTTTTTTTTTGGGGGGGGGGGTTGCAACTGCACTCAACTGTGCTAAGACTTCTTCTGACAAATCTAAAATACTCTTCTGAAATAATCCGTTGAGGTGGAGCTTGTTCCGATTACATTACTATCAGTATATGTATGTTTTGTGCTGTGTTAATCAAATTAAAACTATTTGGGAAATTTAAAGGGCAAATTTCTCTTTGACGGCCAAGCTAACAATATATATATTGTGTGAAACATGACAAGAATGCACTTCCAATTTCATATAAGCTAAACTGCAAAACATTTATTTTTCTTCTATTAGCAGTATGAGCAACAGGACCACTTACGAACTTTAGCAGTATCTTTGTTTTATTTTCACTTATTGACCTTGAATCTTGTGATAATTTTAGATATCTTGATTCATATCACACTGCTGTGATATACAGAAGAAAATAATGCATTCATTTTGTCTTCAGAATCAGAATCAGAATCAGAAAGGGGTTTATTGCCAAATGTTGAGCAGGTTTACAACATTAGGAAATTGCTGCGGTGCTTCAGTGCAAACATAGTGTCATAAATAGCACTTAAATAGACATGAAAAATAAAAGTAGGGATAAGAATTAAAAGTGCTACGTAGAAAGATATGTGCATGAGCTATACATGAGATATATACATGAGAATAAGAATTAAGAGTGCTACGTAGAAAGATATATACATGAGTGCAGGTGGTGATCAGTGCCAAACATGGCACTTTTTATTTTTCTGGTTACATGCCACACTCCTGCAATGTGACAAACGTGATTTCTGCTGCTTCTTACTGCATCTTGGTTTGCTATGGACTAACGGCTGCACAGAGAAGATTAAATGATAAGTTTTAACATGGGGTGGGGGTAGGGGTATAGGAACGCTCTTTTTGTCTGTTTTTCTCGTGGTTTAAGACCACTATCTGGCTTCCTGTCCTGACTCCTTTGTTGTTTTTGGTTTTTTTATGCGCATGTGTATGTGTTTGTGTTCTGTTGTGGAAAAAAAACTGAGCACCAAAACTGTTTTATTAAAAGAAAGTTAAAACTTTTGCAAAGGGATAAGTATTGCATGGACAGTCTTTGCACAAGCGTTAACCAAAAACAAAAAAAACACAGATTGTGTGGACAATCTGTGTCTATTAAGCAGTCGGGAGTTTAAATCCTCATGTGTCATGTAAGCATCAGTCTGATAATGAGATGCATCATAGCATTAAACACAGCTTACAGTTAGTTGTTTTCCCATCAACGCACACTCATCCTACTCGATTTTTACCAGTGTTTGGGTTGCATGATGTCAAACCATTCACAATGACCACCTGATCAGAATTAGCCAGTGGTGTGTCCTGTAGATCTAGGCGAACGGATTTCAGATATAGCTACTATGCAATCATGTGGTTTACCATCTGCTTCTGTGGGGAGTAGTGTCAAATGTCAAGGTTAAAACACCTACTGTGTTAAACCCAGCATGGTGTAGCACAGTGCATCTTTTAAGTAGCTAATACCAGACTGTGCTACTGGAAATGTCAAGTTAGTTGTTTTTTGCAGAAGGATCAGAGATACAGAATGTGGTAGAGTGGCCCACAATGGATGGTTTGTCATTTTTTTAGGGTTTGGAATGGATTGATTCCCAGTAATCCTTTTCAGAGACAGTGACTTACTGTTGGACGTGATCATATGTCTCAGATAAGTGACTGTGGCGGGGCTATGGGGGAGGTTGGCACACCTGAGTGGAATCAGCACATACCCACATAGCAAAATTGGTATGGCCCGGATCTTGCCCACACAATGTGCTTACACATGGCCCACATACCACAAAGAATGACGGCCTTTTGGTGGACAGACCTGGTTTGCCAGAGGTGGCCCACACATGGGCCAGCACAAGGCCAGTTGTATACACACTGGTGGTCCTGTGCTGGTCCATGTGTGGATTACCTCTGGCAAACCTGATCTGGGCCACCAAAGGGCCGTCATTCTTTGCGGTATGTGGGCCATCTGTAAGTGGTGTGGAGCCACGGGCCAGTTGTAGACACACTGCAGGCCCTGTGCTGGCCCAGAACAGTTTCAGCTCTGGCCCCAGATGTCAGCCTAATGTGTACCTTAATCAAGGCATGTAATAACAACATGTGCTAGAACATGCAAAACAGTGCAAAAGTAATATGACAAAACTCTGTTCAGACAGTGAATGGACTGATTATAGTGCTTTTCGAGTTTCCCGGATTACTCAAAGTGCTCTATACAACATACCACACTCACCCAATCACACACTTTCTCTTAACTGAGTGCTTCCTAACTACATTGATACACATTCACACTCTTGACATGCAAACTGGAGGAACCAGGGATCAACCCACTAACCTTCTGATCAGTAGGTGACCTGCTCTACCGCCTCAGCTATTGCCACCCACTGGCAAAGATGACTAAACCGTTACTAGATTTTGGATAAAGTGTACACTCACAAACCTGTCAAACCTGCATTTGAAACATTGGCTACCATAGCAGTATAGTATTGCAACATGGGATTTGGGTCTTCTAACTAAAATAGGAAATAGGAACATAAATAGTGCCATCATTGCCAGACCTTGCAACTTCTGACACCAGTCAGTCAGAAGTGCCAGCTTGATGCCAGATCTGGCCCAGACCTGTTTTCTATGGGCCTGGGCCACACATCCATGCTCTATTGTCAAGCTCATGTCAGTTTGTTTCTTGTTTTATTGTGACAGTCTTGCGTTCCATGTTCAGTGCATTTCAGTTTTGTTTCCTCACTCTCATTAGTTCATGTTCAGCTGTGTTCCCTCCTGTGGTTTGTTCCCTCATGTGTATTTATGTCTGCGTCTCCCTCTGTCCTGGGTCGCAATCTTCCTCATACCCAGCTGTGTTGGTTTAGTTTCCTGTATTCTCCAGTTCAGTTTTGTTGCTTCAACATTCCAGCAATAAAGCTCTGTTTTTGTGTTAAGTCCTGCCTGCCAAGTCTGCTTTTTGGGTCCAATTCTGCCTGCCTCACACACAGTCCATGACATTAACTGCTTCTAGTGATGCTTACATGGTCTTAACTCAGACTTACCAGTCACCACCAATGAAAGAGCGCCTTTCATTTCCCCCCATATCATATTTACTATTTGCCCATAAGTGCTACGCAATATCACACAATTCTGGAGAGTCAGGGGCCAACTGGCATAGCTCCAACTGGGTATACAGAGAACTTTTTTTCAGCAGGTGAACAGTTCTTACAACACAATCATATGCTGTTAGATGCTTCCCAAACACCCCATTACAGTGCTTTACCCCTGGAATGTCAGTTTCTTCCCATTGTTTGTACTGTTGTACTGGTTTTAACCGTGGCAACATATCTTGACAATCATCTTGTTCAGTTTTTGTTCTGTAAAAATAGTGTACATAAATAGTGTTCTGTAAAAATAGTGTACATAAGTGTAATTCTCAGTGAGAATTACACTTAGGTATTTTCCAGTATACACTGCCTGTTTGTACTCTCTCAGTTTCCTGTTTCTCTCTGTACTTTCTCAAACTGTTCATTAACCCGGGTACCGGTTTAGCTCACTGGGATGAACGATATGCTGCAGGGCTTTGTCGCATGTCTTCCCCTTTCTCTCTCTCCCTCTGCTTTAATGTTCACTGCTCTGTGCAAAAAAAGCCAAAAATAAAATATTAAAAAAATATATTTAAAAAAACTGTTCATCAACCCCCCTTAAACACACGTGGTGTTACATGAGGTCAGCTTGTTACTGTGTAGTCTGATGTAGTCTTTTTTTTTGTACAACAAAAAAAAAAGTGTTTTTTTTTTGTTGTACAAGCCTCACCAGTTCATCACAAACAGGAAACGCAGCAATCTGTTGGAGTCAGATCAGCATGATATTTAACCATCTCCAACATTTTTCTCACTGTGTTATTATCAAGTCATCTTTCCCTGACACACTGACAATTGTGTTGTAAATTGAAGTTAACACATAGACTCTCAACCCAACAAGTTGACTGGACAATATGGCGACAACAGGAATGTTTGTTTAAAAGATCCACATTCAATTTCTTTGCATTGTAAATCTTTTGTATATTTTTTAGTCACTGGAATATCTTCCGTTTCTACAGTTTTAATAAAAAGTTTTGGTTTTTGATTCCAGTCTGCTTGTCTGATCACTGATTCTATAGCATCACATATTTCCAAAAGTCAACCTGTTCTCCTGCACCCCAGAGCAGAAATTGTATCAAGTTTTTATAAGTAGTGGGCTTAGCATTTGATAACAGGTGTGTCTGTCAGGCATTTTTAGCCGCAATCTGAGATATGGCCATGTTTATAAGTGTAAGCTGGTCTTCATTTCATCTTCATTGCACACAATAATTGTGTGTGTCATTAATCTGGGTTTCATTGCGCAAATGTCTGTCTTGTTTTTATTGCACCTGTGTCTCTTGTTTTACTTTTTTACCTTTTGTTGCAGTGTCTTATCACCCCTCCCCTTCTCACATGAGTAAGCAGCCTCAGTTTCCTACTTTTCAGGACAATCCTTAGCCCAGTGACATGTGGCTCTCCACTGAAAACAGCTCTGTCTCTGTCTAACCTTATCCTCCTCCCCTGGCCTCTCACTTGTTCTGCAGTAGTCTGTGTTTGGCACTTGTACATTTTAAGCTCTGTCATTTGGACTTTTTCTTCAGTCTTGGCTTTCTTGTTATTATTTTTCTAGCCATTTTATTCTCCATGTATGGCAAATTCTTCCACCTCAGACATTCTTGCTATCCCATTGTACACATATGCTTATACTTAGTCTTGTACTTGTACAGGTTTAAACACAAAGCAATCCCACAGATGTACTTCCCAGTTTGTGATTTGGGGGCATCTCTCCATCCAAGAGACAGTTTTAATAATGTACAGCTGTCTCATCCTCTTGTTGAATACAGGGCCATGCCACGCCGAGAATGCATCTAAGGAAACGCATTTGGAAAACTTCGAGCTTGCTCAGGTCGTGTTTGAGCATTGTCCACGTCTCTGCGCTGTAAAGTAGAATGGGCAGGATCAGGGTTCGGTAAAGGCAGATCTTTGTCGCCAATGAGATGTTGTTCTTCTTCCAGACGCACCGGCGCAGGGAGGCGAATGCTGCCGCCGCCTGCCCAATTCTGGAGCGTATCTCCCATAGTCAATTGTCTTCCAGGGGCCAGAGCAGGCGACATTGAAGGAAATTTAAAACTGCTGGCTAAGGGTAAACGTAAATTCAGTAAAATCATAATTCACGTCGGCAGTA
>NW_024582818.1:428613-429647 GCF_018398535.1 Haplochromis burtoni
ATGACACCCGGTTACGCCAATCGGAGGTCACTAAAATCAATATTGAATTGTGTGTAACTTTGCCAAAACAATGTCAGACTCTGTAGTTTTTTCTGGTCCCCTCCCCAATCAGACCAGGAGTGACATGTTTAGCCACATGTTCTCCTTAAATTGCTGGCTGTCTGAGTGGTGTCCCAGAAACGATGTGGGCTTCATAGATAATTGGCAAACCTTCTGGAGGAAACCTGGTCTTGTTAGAAGAGACGGCATCCATCCCAATTTGGATGGAGCAGCTCTCATTTCTAAAAATATGGACAAATTTATTAAACCCCCCAAAATATGACTATCCAGAGTTGGGACCAGGAAGCAGAGTCGCAGTCTTACACGCCTCTCTGCAGCTTCTCTCCTCCTGTTACCCCCCCAAAAACCCATCTCCATAGAGACTGTGTCAGCTCCCAAACAGACAAAAAACAAACTAAAAACCAGCAATAAACAACTTAAACATAAACAATCACAAAGAAAGAACAATACAATATCCACATCTGAACCAAAGAGTAAAACAGTGAAATGTGGATTATTAAATATTAGGTCTCTCTCCTCCAAGTCTCTGTTAGTACACGACTTAATAATTGATCAACAAATCGATTTACTCTGCCATACAGAAACCTGGTTGCAGCCGGATGATTATGTTAGTTTAAATGAACCCACACGCCCGAGTCATTCTAACTACCAGAAATCTCGAAGCACAGGCCGAGGGGGCGGTGTGGCAGCAATTTTTCACACCAGCCTATTAATCAACCAAAGACCCAGACAGACTTTTAATTCATTTGAAAGCCTGATACTTAGCCTTGTCCACCCCAGTTGTAAAACTCAGAAACCAGTCTTACTTGTTATCATCTATCGTCCACCTGGGCCTTACACAGAGTTTCTGTCTGATTTCTCAGACTTTATATCTGATTTAGTTCTGAGCTCAGATAAAATAATTATTGTGGGTGATTTTAACATCCATGTAGATGCTAAAAATGACAGCCTCAACATGGCATTTAATCTGTTAT
>NW_024582818.1:461572-466556 GCF_018398535.1 Haplochromis burtoni
GGAGGAAGCATACGTCTATTGCAGCATAACTAAGGGAGGATTCAGGGTCACCTGGTCCAGCCCTAACTATATGCTTTAGCAAAAAGGAAAGTTTTAAGCCTAATCTTAAAAGTAGAGATAGTGTCTGTCTCCCGAATCCAAACTGGAAGCTGGTTCCACAGAAGAGGGGCCTGAAAACTGAAGGCTCTCCCTCCCATTCTACTTTTAAATACTCTAGGAACAACAAGTAGGCCTGCAGAGCGAGAGTGAAGTGCTCTAATAGGGTGATATGGTACTACAAGGTCATTAAGATAAGATGGGGCCTGATTATTTAAGACCTTGTATGTGAGGAGCAGGATTTTGAATTCAATTCTGGATTTAACAGGAAGCCAATGAAGGGAAGCCAAAACAGGAGAAATATGCTCTCTCTTTCTAGTCCCTGTCAGGACTCTTGCTGCAGCATTTTGGATTAGCTGAAGGCTTTTCAGTGAGTTTTTTGGACATCCTGATAATAATGAATTACAGTAGTCCAGCCTGGAAGTAATAAATGCATGAACTAGTTTTTCAGCGTCACTCTGAGACAGGATATTTCTAATTTTAGAGATGTTGCGCAAATGGAAGAAAGCAGTCTTACATATTTGTTTAATATGTGCGTTGAAGGACATGTCCTGGTCAAAAATGACTCCAAGGTTCCTCACAGCGTTACTGGAGGCCAAGGTAATGCCATCCAGAGTAAGAATCTGCTTAGATACCATATTTCTAAGATTTTCAGGGCCGAGTACAATAACCTCAGTTTGATCTGAATTAAGAAGCAGAAAGTTAGCGGCCATCCAGGTCTTTATGTCTTTAAGACATTCCTGCAGTTTAACTAATTGGTGTGTGTTATCTGGCTTCATGGACAGATAGAGCTGGGTGTCATCTGCATAGCAGTGAAAATGTATGCTATGTCTTCTAATGATGCTGCCTAAGGGAAGCATGTATAATGTAAACAGAATTGGTCCTAGCACTGAACCCTGTGGAACTCCATAATTAACCTCAGTGTGTGAAGAGGACTCTCCATTTACATGCACAAATTGGAGTCTATTAGATAGATATGATACAAACCACTGCAGTGCAGTACCTGTAATACCTACAGCATGTTCTAATCGCTCTAATAGGATATTATGGTCGACAGTATCGAACGCTGCACTGAGGTCTAGCAGGACAAGCACAGAGATGAGTCCACTGTCAGAGGCCATAAGAAGATCATTTGTAACCTTCACTAAAGCTGTTTCTGTGCTGTGATGAGCTCTGAAACCTGACTGAAACTCTTCAAATAAACCATTCCTCTGCAGATGATCTGTTAGCTGTTTGACAACTACTCTTTCAAGGATTTTTGATATGAAAGGAAGGTTGGAGATTGGCCTATAATTAGCTAAGACTGCTGGGTCTAGAGATGGCTTTTTGAGTAAAGGTTTAACTACAGCTAGCTTGAAGGCCTGTGGTACATAGCCGATCATTAGAGATAGGTTGATCATATTTAAGATCGAAGAATTAATTAATGGCAGGACTTCTTTGAGCAGTTTTGTAGGAATGGGGTCTAAAAGACACGTTGATGGCTTGGAGGAAGTAATTATTGAAGTTAACTCAGAAAGATCAATTGGAGAAAAAGAGTCTAACTTAACATCAATGGTACTAAGAGTAGCTGTAGATAATATTACATCTGTGGGATGATTACTGGTAATTTTTTCTCTAATGATAAAAATTTTATTTGTGAAGAAGTTCATGAAGTCATTACTAGTTAACGTTAAAGGGATGGTTGGCTCAAAAGAGCTCTGACTTTTTGTCAGCCTGGCTACAGTGCTGAAGAGAAACCTGGGGTTGTTCTTATTTTCTTCAATCAGTGATGAATAGTAAGATGTTCTGGCTTTGCGGAGGGCTTTCTTATAAAGCAGCAAACTATTTCTCCAGGCTAAATGATGATCCTCTAAATTTGTGACACGCCATTTCCTCTCCAGATTACGAGTCATCTGCTTTAGGGTACGTGTTTGAGAATTATACCACGGAGTCAGGTACTTCTGATTAGAGACCTTAGTTTTCACAGGAGCTACAGTATCCAGAGTCGTACGTAGTGAGGAGGTGAAATTATTAACAAGATAATCGACTTCTGTTGGGGTAGCGTTCAGATAGCTGCTCTGCTCTATGTTGGTACAGGGCATTGAAGATGATAACAGTGGGTGGATTATATTCTTAAACTTAGTTACAGCGCTTTCAGAAAGACATCTACTTTGATAAAGTCTACTCTCCACCGCTGTATAATCAATAATTGTAAATGTAAATGTTATCAGGAAATGATCAGACAGGAGAGGGTTTTCAGGAAACACTGTTAAATGTTCAGTTTCTATGCCATATGTTAAAACAAGATCTAGAGTGTGATTAAAGTGGTGGGTGGGTTCTTTTACATTTTGAGAGAAGCCAATTGAGTCTAGCTCACGGTTAGCGCGATGGTTTGGTCTTGGATGTTTCATTTGATCTTGGATGTAGTGAGCGACGTACGAAGCACAGGGCCCTGGCCTAAAGAAAACTATGGTTGTTGTTTGTTTTGTTTTTTCTTTTGCTTTCTTAATTCTTCAAATTGCATCATGAGTTAGAGTTGCTGAAATAGTGTTAATTTTGGTTAAAATCGTCACAACATTTTCTAAAATATTCACTAATGAGAAAAAATTTATATCCAGAATGAAAAAGGTTTTCCTCATTTTTTTTATCATATATAAGCAATTGAGTTGTGCAAGCAGACTGGCTACTTGAACCTCCTGAGAGTTTCTGTGAGCTGGATGCTGCTGCATATTGGTGATGTGCTACATTATATCACTGATCACTCAAGACTCTGAAGCTGATTAAGTTTTCATCAGTAATTCAGACTGTAAAAATTGTGACTATCCACATACACAAGATAAACATTTTTACCTTTCTTTGTCTGCAAATAATAAGTTACAGTGGAACTGTCATTTAGCTGAGCTGTAATTCAATGTAAAAACAGGTCCCTTTATGGAGAGTACAATTATGCTTAATTTCCTATTTTTTTTTTTTTTTATAATTTTGAGTGGCGATAATGTGATCAGCAAACCAAACAAAACATGTAGCTTAATTTCAAAACTGGAAGTAAGTGGCAGTTAACAGTATTGCGGCAGGTTTCAGTTGCAGCTGTCTGTTTGTATGACAACTGTAACTCATTAATTTCAGCCTGTTCTCTTTTACAGAATGAAAATCAGATAATGTAAGAGTCAACCACACTGCCATCCAGGTGTGAAGACAGAGGAAATTGTGAGCAAAACCAACTTTAAAGACACACAACAAACATGAAAGCAGGTCAGGGGGAGCCTGCAGTGTACCTGACCACAACCTTTCATGATTATAGTGTAAAAGCCCTACTGAGTGAAGATAAAATAATTTACAGAGAAAGGATTCCCAATAGACAGTATCCAGTGCGAGGCAAGGGGAACTTGCAAACGCATTTTCTCCAAAAGTCAGAGGTTTTTAAAAACAAGTTTGTTATATTAAATTTACTTATTAATTCAAAGCCAGCATTGGAGTAAGACGTGTTTCTGAAGGCTAACCACTAACCGAGTTTCAAAAATAGATTTTTTTCAACCTACAAAGTCTTATTTTGTGTTACAGGGGAAGTTAACAGTTTTATATATCATATTACAGCTTTATTCGAGACAAAATGGCATCTAACCTAAGAAAATATAAGTACACAGGAGGAACGGCAACTAGGCCCAGCGCACCCTCGGGCGAGAGTACCAATGATGACCCAAGGGCAGCGCCCAGCTCTGAGGCCACTGAGGAACAGACTCAGCAGAGTGATGGGCGTTTTGTGGATACTGATGCCCTAAAATTGGAGCTTCTTCAATCCATCAAAGAGGATATCTGAGCGGTGTTAAAAGAAGAACTCAGAAATGCACTTTAAGAAGATTTTGATAACATTAGGGCTGACGTGCAAGAATTGAGAAATGACATCACTAACAGCACGGCGGCAGCGCACGCTGATATTAATGGAGTTAAGGCCACGGTGAAAGAAGTTGAGGATGGGCTGTCAATGTGGAGCGTAGGGACGGTACCTTGTTCAGGGGTACCTCAGGGTAGCCGTTCAGTGGATTCGAACCCCAAACTTCCAATCATGGGGCCACCACTCTACCTACTGAGCTATCCAGCACCAAACCAGTTGTCCATTTAATCAGTCCATTTACCCCTACTGTTCATCAATATAATGTAGCCAGCATCGCCTCACTCAAAAGGCAATGGAAAAAGGTGCTTTGATTTAGAAAAATTTTGACTTATGAAAGACCCTCTGGAACGAATTCCTTTCGTAAGTCGGGGTTCCACTGTACTGTAATTCCGGTGTAATTATGGTTACCCAGTAACATCCACTGATCTCCAGAGAGAGCAACAGCTGGTGCACATTGTAAAGCAGACACTTTCATAGTGCTCCACTTTTTATACAACGTATACACTCTTATTGTGATGGTGTGTCTTGAGAGAGGCTCATACATTTGTTACTATTCTAAGAACATTCCTCACACTGACATCTTCAGCAATGCAGTTTGTAGCTATCCACTTGACTATGGGGTTTGTTGTTCTTTGTCCTGCTTTTGTACACTTCTTCAAGCTGCATCCAATGTAGTCTGCTGAAGCTTGGATGATTTGGGCGTATTTGAAGTACTCTAGTGATAAGAAAACTCAACTTTGCAATGACTTCAGTTGTATCAGCACTACCTTCTGAAACAGTTTTAAAATTAAAATGTCCATAATCTGTACATTTCTACGTATTTCTGTCCCCGCCAGTTTGTTATGTTTTGGTTCATGTGAGTCCCCCCGCCCCAAAAAAGAGAGGATGACTGTGACCACTGATTATTTTTAGGGGCTTGCTGATATTAAAAAGACAAGATACGAAGCATTACAACACTTTAAAAAGAAAATGGCCTCAATGAATGCTGTAGGAGCATAGACTCAGAAACAGGGTTGA
>NW_024582819.1:0-82087 GCF_018398535.1 Haplochromis burtoni
GTTAAATTTAAAAAATGTACTTTTGTGTTAAAATATATATTTATAATTTTAATAAATGACAAATTAAAAAGGCATGAACATTTTTTTTGTATCGAAAAAATATCGAACCGTGACACCAAAGTATCGAACCGAACCGAACCGTGAATTTTGTGTATCGTTGCACCCCTAATATATATATATATATATGTATATATATATATATATACACACTATGTGGATAGTGTACTGATAACCACTTTCATGGCCGGGTGAGGCCTTTTCCCTCATTGTTTCCTGACAAACATAAGGGAAAAGGACCTGTAGTTGATTCTAACTGTATTTGTTTGCTAGATTTCTCAATATGTGGACCAGAGAGATATAGATAGATATAGATTTCTACCCAAACTGAGTGTGACACGCAGCAGCTGAATCAAAGGCCTAGAAGAACATCTCAAGGAAAGACAGCATTTGGTGATGTCTGTGGGTTCTTGACTTCATGAAGTGATTGTACTTAAAATTATGTTAATTTGTCAAATTGTAATACCAAAGTAGTTATTTCAATACTTTTATTAAACACGCTGAATGAAAGCTGCAGGTCTGCATTTCACTCACATCTTGATTCTTTAATTTAAAATCCATTATGGTGTGTGCAGAGACAGAATTACACAAAAAACAACCAAAAACAACCCAAACCTAACAGTAGTATATTACAGCAATTAAACTAATGGGAAAAGTGCTTCCAACTACTGAGCTGAACCATATATCATCTCTTTTATTTCTTCTTCTTCTTTTTATCACTCTCTTTGTCAGCACAAGCAGCTAAGGTGAAAGAATTGGAGTTGCTAAGGGCAGAAATGGATAAGCTGAAGCAAGAGAGCCAAGGTATACACGTCTGTGCTCACAAGTTTGCATACACTCATCACAGACACGAATGTCATAGCAAGTTTGAGCTCTTAATCATTTCTTTAAACTTCTTAAAGTTTTTCCAGGGTGAAATGATAGTGTCTCATACATCTTTAATTACTTTAAATAACAAGAATTAGATGCACAAGTAACTGTAACCCACATGGGGGTCATAATTTATACATGCATGCTAAAATATACACATACAGCCACACTAGTATTTAGTTAATTGTCTCCTAGCAAATCCCACTTCAACCAGGTGCATTTTGTAGCACTGAGAAATAGTTAGCTCAAAAGCTTAGCAACAAGTGTTTTTATTAAAAATGTTCACAGTCAAACAGTATCTTTTAAAAAAATGTAATTATTCATTTAATTCCAGCACAAGGAGGAGAGCTAATCACCATTAAAAGTAGGGCAAACATCACAGAAAACCAGGTGGAGGTCCTGAAGAGAGAAGCAGAAGGTTTGTTGAACAGGAAACAATCTCATTATTGAAACAGTTACTGGAACATAAGTCACTTTAACACGTGTGTTTCTCTCTCTCTCAGTCAAACGTGTGGCTTTCTCAGCCTCTCTGTCAGGCACAGACGCACAAACTATTGGACCATTTGACACATACATGCCTCTGGTCTTCAAACATGTTGTTTCCAATATTGGAAATGCCTATAATTCGCACACAGGTACTCAAATACATAAATTTTTTAGAATTAATTTGATTTGATGACAATGTTTACTCCATTTAAATTTATAAAAATGTCCCACAGGTTCCTTCACTGCACCAGTAAGAGGAGCGTACCACTTTGAATTTTACGTATTTGGACATCATTCACATCCTGCAGGGGCTGTGTTGGTCAAGAATGGAGAGCACGTCTTTATTGCATACGAACATTCGAGCGGTCCTCATTCAGTCAGTTCTTCTAATGGTGTCACATTGCTATTAGAGGTAGGAGATGTGGTGTTTTTGCGACTGTGGAATGGCGCTTGGATTTATGACAATACAAATCGGCACAGCACCTTCAGTGGACATCTGCTTTTCCCCATGTGAGAAGAAAAACAGCCTAAGATATCTGTGCAAGCACACTCTACCAGTGTATTAGTTACTCTGCATTTTTTCTAGATATGAAGCTGACAGAGCAGCCACAAGTATGAATATGTAAACTATCATCATGTTTTCTTACTTTGTTTAGCCTTTTATTTAATTGTTGGCAAATTTTGTTTTTTAAAAAGAGAGATTGGGTTAAATGTTTTCTTTTGCTTCTTCTTCTACTTTTTTAAAAAGCTGAATAGTATCAGACCCACTTAAACACAAATTACGCACATGTAAAAATACCTTGTGATTTATAAAACCATGTTAATATAGCACGATCTATTTCCTTAGAAAGCAAAGACAGAAAGAAAGCTAGACATTACTGTAACTGTAACTGTTTTAATCCTTTGCTTGTCAATTTCCAGTCAATTAAACAAATAGCTAACTTTATTTTTTCATCTTCATGAAAAACTCCTGCAATGTCCCACAGAGTTTACACTTTTGGCTTACACCTGGATTTCTTACATCAACACTTGGCTGCCATTAAGTATGGCTTCTGTTTTACACCTGCACTACTACAACACAGCACAGACTTCATCCAACACATACATTCCCACCATTTGATTGGAAATATGGAAAAGCTGTAACTAATGCGTCACAAACACATATTATTGCCAACTTGTTTGCAGTTTAACTTTCTCCCAAATGAAAGAGTCTATTCCAACTAACTTACAACATTAACAATGCAGCACCTGCTTATTTAAAGTTTTTATGCAACTGACTTTGATACCGACTGCTTGTAAATCCATAGTCTGGCTCTATTTTCTATTTCACAGCTCTTAACCTCATATTTTTCACTTGGACCTCAAATCACAGAACACATTTCTCCTGAATGTGCCATTCACCTCTAATCCCGCTGGACTTGTATTTAAACTGAGTTAATGGCTCAATTAAAACACATCCTAACCTAAATGTAGAATTGTTTATGTACTAAATTTCAAAGAATAAATCAATAGCGTATAAGAAGGATTTGGGGTACAAAAAACAACAACAACCCAAAACTTAGTATAATCCTCAATGTAAAGCCCACAGCAGTAAAAGAATATTTAACAAAATATGAACATTATGATTTTTTTTGTTTAATTTTTCCTCCCCACTTTGCTGGGTGATGAGTTCACTGCATTTTTCTTCAAAAGGTGATAAGTTATTGAGTGTGAACCTTTGGGCAATGTCTCCTCCTGACTACATTTTCATGTAGATCGTGTTTGTTTACTGGCACGACAGTGTCAATCAAATCTTTCTTTCTACCCAGTAGTTTTGCACGTTTAACTACATCTAAATCTAAAAGGGTTTCTAGATTTTTGTTTGACCTCAACAACTACAAAAGAAACTGCCATTTCTTAAACACAATTTAATCAGTAGAAACTGCAATTTGGGAAGAGTTACAATAATTTTTAATGTGCCCAATTGGCTGGACATCCAACACTTAATTCAACTTTTTTATTTCCATGGGTTAAAGGTGAGAAGGTTATATTTATGACAAAAAACAATTTCTATAGCGATATAATAATTAAATTCAATATTTTTCACACAATGAGCAAAATAAGTAATTTAAAGGGACTTATAAGGTCAAGGCAAATAATACTGTGTGTAAGTTCTGTTAGTAAGAAGCAAAAATGCTCTTTTAGAAAATAAACCTTATTGAAAGTATCTTACACCAGGCCTCAATTCAGCCTCTCACTCTCTTTAAACTTCACAAACAGGAGGACTGAACTGGTTAGAGTGGCTGCTTTGAGTGGAGGGAAACTGCTCAAAGCATTGTCACCTTTGTTTGCTGAGCAGTGACTATTTCAGGCACTTCTAGCCCACAAATAAACAACGGAGGACTCATTTAAAAAGCACACAGGTTTTATTGCATATCAATTTCATGTATAAATTCTTCATAGCATTGGAAAGATTACATTTGGTATACATTGCTATTCTACAGAATTAACATCAGAGTCATATCTTTTCAATGAAATTTCTCTAAAGTACATCTGCAATAATCACAAGCATCAAAAGAACTGCAATTTCAGAATTGTTCAATATTATTCTACAATCCTTTATTGTTTTTCATTATGTCTTCTCTGACAAGTCTTTTCTAAGTCTTTCAGGACCACCTGTCCAAACATCTGTAAGGCAGTCAGAAGTTGAAGTCAAACATACTAACCTAACCACATGTACAATAAGTGCATCTACGAATTTCTTTTTTTTCTTCCTTCTTTTCTTTTTTTTTTAATTTTTAATTTTTTTGATTTGATACACGTTTCACAAATGGACATCATTATGACTGCTAACACGTCATGCACAATAAAAATTTTTTTGTTTGCTTTCAATAAACATAACAGAGGCGATATACAACTCAGATTTTAACAAAACAAGCACCATCCATTTAAACCCATATTTTTCAATGATTTTTTTTCTTCAGACAAATGCACCATGTTTTTCATTCTTTAAAATACTATACAGTTAAAAAGAAACTATGTATATTTTTTACTTTCTCCTGTAACAGCGGGGGCAAACAGCAACCATCTTCTATTTTGCTGAAACATATTTCAGTGACCACTTGCCAGAATACGTTCTGAAGCTGGCAAAATGAAATACCTATATGCCTTCAGTTCCTTTGCTTTACACAGCGCGTACTTATTACAGTAGTCCATGACAAGAATTACTACAAACAGTCAACCTTAAAACTTAATGACCCAAGTCTTTACATTTTGTAACCACAAGTTGGAAAGCAATGCATTTACCATGAATTGAATCTCATTCAGTAGAATTATATAAAAAAAAGACATCTGTCTTTAGAAAACTGAGATGATGCAGCAGTCCTAGCATCACACTACCACCTACTGTCATGAAGAAAAATTACAGTGCTTCTGTTATCCTTACCTCTCCATGTTGAGCACAACATGCCCATCTAGTGAAAGTGAAACCAAATGTATCTGTTCTAACATTCAGGGACCTAAGCATGATCAATTATTGGCTTGGACCCATATGATTTAAGTGCTATTTTCAAAATACAGCATCAGGCCTAGTTAGAAAAGTCCCAGTATGCGGAGAGGAACAGTGATCAACAATGCCCACGCTCCACCTTTTTGCAGCTATCTACAGTAAATTACTCACGCCCCTGCACGGCACAGCTACCTTGTAGACCATATGGAATGAGTTTTCAGTATGACCTCAGAAGAAGAATTTCAGATTAAGAAGTTATCAAGTGTTTCGGTTTTCCCCATCCAGCTAGACAGCTAGACATTTAATTTGAATGGACCGACCAGCAGAATTACGATGCCCGTTTTAATACTTTCTGTGGTTTGTTTTTATCAGTTCTTTTGGTTTAATGAGTTGTTGTCTTTCTTCTCAAATAGTCAGTGATTATGCCATGTTCGTGCAGTTGTGGCTGTGTGCGTTTGAATTTTGGACCGTATAAAATTGGACAACTCATTAGAAAAACAAAAAACAACAGTATTTGTTGGTTATAAGACATGTATTAAATCTGAAACAGATGAAAGGGGGAGCTCGATGTTGTAGAAACTACTCAGATTCAATAGTGTAACAATGTAATGCCCTTTTCATGACATCCATAACGAAGGTTGTCCAAGCCTGCCCCCTTTAGTACTTGAACCATTTTGAACAAGACACATTCAGCCTACTGGGTAAAATGGTTCAACTAAAACAAGGAAATAAAAAGGCTAAACACTGCAGGATGTTTCAATGCCAAATAGGATCTAAGACTAACTACAGCTATATTTCACTATAAATAAAATCAATTAATTTCATGTTTTTTGTTTTTTTGTTTTATTTTGTTTTTGTTTTGATTTTGTATTTTTTTCTCATTTTGGCACACTAACCCATCAAAACCAGAGATTCTGAATCTCCCTCATGTTCCGATAGTTTACCATTCCTTCAGCAACAAGAAACGAGGGATAAAATGACTTCTTCATTTTCACTCCCCCTGCCATGACAAAACAACCAAAAATAAATACAAACACACACTTCTGAAATCAAATATATAAGCGCTTAGTAAGAAAGAAAAAACAAAGAAACTATGACAGCAAATGCAAGCCCCTTGGAAATGAAATGATTGTCAGAGAACAAAACATTTTCTATGGGTTATTTGGCACATACCACTCTTCCTATGAACATCTAGGTTAATTTGTACATCATATGACATATCATACAATTTTGGTCCTTCTCTAAATTAATTATATTAACAATTAAGCACTGCAGTGCCTACGAAGAAACAATACTGTGTAAGAGGAAAGAAAAATTAATGTGAATAAAATTAACAAATGACAATGAAACAAGCAGAGAAAGACTTTCCTCATTTTTTTTCTGAACATGATTTAAATCCATTTTCAGCATGATCAAGTTTGAATAACCAATTACAATGGCTAGTGGCCCAGATAACTCATTGAAAGCACATTTGAACGTAGAATAAAATTCTTTAAAAAAAAAAAAATCAACAGTCTATTGTATCTGCCAATTCTTTAACTAACATTTAGTGTGGTGCTATTGTTGATTCTGCTGTTACTACTGAAACAAAATCAGTAAATAAGTCACCCATGGTTGGTGGAGGAAACACGGAGACAGCGGTCAACACTCTCACTCTATTCTTGGTGAAACAGTGCCAACTTGTGGACATGCAGTGCCAATGCAGCATGTCTCTGCAGTGTTTGTAGTAGGCGGTGTATACAGACTTTAGAGACGTATCAGTCATTAAGAGTCTTTATGAGAGCCTTACGCAGGGTCTCTGTGGTGCTGCGGTAAGCCTTGTGCACTTGGGGAGGATCAGAGTAATGCAGAGTTTCAATGCTATTGAGAAGCATTCATCATGTCCTTCACATCAACAGGAGCTTAGCAGTGCGTTCGCTTTGACAGTCTTTGCAAGACCCTTCACCTGGGGGAAAATCTTCCCCTTCTTTCTTTAACAAACACTCACACACAGACACACACAAAACAAGCACACACATCCACACAAACTCATTCTTTCTATCTTGAATGTGTATGACAATGAAATCTTCTCCATCATCCTTTGTCTTGCCCCCTACTCATGTCCACTCAGTCTTTCTGTTCTTCCTCCTACTCTTCCTCCCACCTTTTCTCTCTCTCTCTCTCTCTCTCTCTCGCTTAGATGTGGTTGAGTGGGTGAAAGCTGCTCGTCTCAGACGGTCCACCTCCCATGCTCAGCCAAGCGTCCAGAGAGTTCTGGGAGGGCGCGTGCAAAGGGTTGTTCTCAGAGAGAGACAGCATCATTGCATAAGCCTGTGAAAGAAGAAGACGGATGATTTTTAGGAAAATACAGAAACTTCAGTAAGCTTTCATTGTGTCCAACGACACGTCCAGAAATGAAAGGATTACAGTACATCTGGTTGCTGGTGTTTCACTCAAGTGTGATTATCTTCGAATTTCATGACTTTATACCTTGTAACAAAATTTAATTAAATTGTTTTAAAACTTAATACACCAGCAACGAATAGAGAAGGTTGTAGGTGATGTGTTAGTAAGTTAAGTGAAATACAAAGATATAGGAAAGTAGGAAGAGAGGTGCTGTTTAGCTCCTGAAAATGTGAAAGCATCCATCTCATCCCTGATCTTTCTTTCCAGTCAACATATTTTGCCCTTCCTCCTATTTTATCTGAGCGACTCGGCCCTCCCTCTTTTAACGGACATCCAAAAGCCAGTCACATACCTGGGTTTTAGCCTGTCTGTACAATGTCTCTTTCAATGCCTCAGATTCTAGCGAAGTGTTAAAAATGTCTTTAACATCGAAAGGCTGCTCGTCACTGGCTGCTTTACGTAAACCATCCAAGCTCTTGGGAAAGCTGGGCAGTGCCTCCAGGTCCAAGAGAGAGCCCTCCTCCTCTATACACCTGCACACCGAAGCATGGGTGGATGGAAGAAATAGGGCAGCGTGGATGGGTTGGTTGGAGGATGGATAGAAAAAATTGATGGAAAGATATAAAAAACAGGGATGGAACAGATGGCGAGTTAATTAGGGGAGGGAGAATGTGAAGTGAAGAGAAAAGTAAAGGTATGATTAATAAAAGGGATCAACGGACAGCAGAAATAAGGTGGAAGAAAAGGGTTGAAGAGTTTAAAGAGTAGTTAAAGAAACTAGCCTAATCAAAGCACTTGACTTTGGGTTACATTTCTGAGAATCTGTGTAGGGGACATTTTTAGTACATGTGTTATCCCTGTTTGCCGATTTACAGTGCTCTTTAGGAAATGCATTAGTTAGATTGTTAAGTATTGCAAATTTTGTTAAAACTCAACATTTGCTGTACATTTTTGTGGTTGTTTGGGATATATTGGGGTAAATCTTGTCAATGAACTTGGACCTTTTCTGCTAATTTAAAACAGACAAATACCTGCGAGTGTGTTCATAGCTCATCGCTAATGGAGCCGCCTCTGCCTCTTCTTCTTCCTCATCCTCCTCATACACTCCTGTTGTGACAGGAGACGGGGACTCGGGCGCCTCGTCGTGCGACTTCTCCGTCAGGCTGCCTTCCTCCTCCTCTTCATCGTCACCCTCCACTTCCTCTTCCTCTTCCTCCAGACCCTGGAGACCTAGCTTGGAGTTGGACAAACTGTGGCTGGGAGGGTGCTCCTCCTCAGGCTGGTCTGATCTGCGGAGGGATCAAAGGTCAGAGGAGGGAGGAAATGTTAGAAGTGCGATATCTGAGGTAAAGAGGTTTGAGTCTCCCAAGCCAATCAGGAGGGGCCAGAGGGAAACAATGGGAACACAGAAAAGTTGAATCGTGGTCAGTATAGTGGCCTGGATTTTAGTTAAAAACACATGTAGACAAACCAAATGGGAGTTTGATTTTTTTAAAATATGATTTCTAGTGTAAATTCCTGATTTTTTTTTTTTTTTTAAACTTTTTTACCACAAATGATCAAAATGTAAGATAGAGGCTATGTCCACTCTTGAGCTGGCTGGGCGGCTGTTACCATTTCCTAACCTTTTAACGATCTGACTCATCATGAGTAGCAAGAGAAACAAAAATAATCTAATGACAGCATGTAAAGTCTAACTCCCAAGTCCACACAAACAACATGGGTGCTGACAGTCTGCCTGGACTTTTCCGATGGCCCACAGATGATTAATTGACCCGCTCCTCACAAACAGACCAGGGCATGGTCCACCTCAGACTAAGTCCTCTATGCCCCTCAACGCTTTGTAGTGGTGGAACACAGTTTGCACGACTGAAGGAAGATGATGGCTTGGCTGCAAACAGGCTATCAGCACACTACCATTACGACCTGCCATCTGTACATTTTCCAGCTTGCACCCCAATACCCCCTCCCCCGCTTCCATCACCCCCAGACCACGATGTCATGGCTCATGATATCATTTCCTTTGGGATGGCAAATTTACCCCTTTCATTTTTTGCCACACAGTGGACATTTATCAAATCAGACAGGGTTACCTCTGGGAAGGGGTGCACGGGGACAGGATTGGGTCACGCAGACTGGGTGAGTGAATGTGGGTAGAGGGACTTTGTGAGAGTGGAGGGGGGTTCTTCTCTTTCAGTCTAGATTAAATATCACCATAATCAAATTGCAGCGCTGGCTGGCGGGGAAAAAGTACATGCCTGCGAATGGAGAGAGAAGCGTAGCTCTGACATAGGGGGCCCTGGGTTTTGTCATTTAGTCTAAACACGTCAGTTGGGTGTTTGTGTTAGCAGACTGGGGCTATGGGTACACAGTGAGTGGATAGGGGAAGAGCTCAATCATCAGTGGATCTCTTAGATAAATGCCTCAACCCGAGTCCCCCTTAGGGTCCAAACTGAGAGCTATTGCAGCCCGGTCTCAGATGAGGGAGCAGCTCCAACTCTAGTTTTATCCAAACCTAAAACTCAAGCCAAAGGCGGTGAGTCCTTACACACTGTGGTGGAGCTGAAAATATGCGTGCACACCTATACTCCCTAACTTTTCTCATTCTGTCCCACCCTGTGAGCAGCAGTGCTGCCTCAGCAACTACAGCATCACCAGTTTGGAAACAGGTCAAAGTTTTATACAAAAATAAAGGCTCCCAGGGGCTTTTATTTTGACTGGCCATGATGCTGAAAAGGGAATTTTGAAGGGGGTGGGGAACTGTGATGTGGGGGCAGCTAGGAGTGATTATAGATAGTCATCCATGAATGTGTGTTTGTGTTCAGCATTTGACTTCAGTCACTCAGAGGGAGAATAAACAGCAGGCTGTCTGGTGGGAGGACAGAAAGCACAACACTTAGTCTGAATTACAGATATTAAAATGTCAGACGAGGTTGTTGTGGATGAGACTCGGTATTGATCCCAGATGGCAGAGGGGCTAAACTGCCACTGTGTCTTTTGGACATAATGCATGTTGACAAGAAAAAAGGGGGTGTGGGGGAGAATGAGGAAGTGGCAGGCAGAAAGTGAGACTACCAGAAAGGAATCCAGAATGAGACGAAGGCAGAATCAATGCAAGAGAGCAAACCAGAAAATCGCCCTTCTTTTATTTCCCAAAACACAATTCTTGCCCTTTTCTGTTAACTATAAAAGCCTTTCAGAACTTAAAGCAGGAAGTTTCCATTTTTATGAGGATATTTAAAAAAAAGAAACCTGTTTTTTTTTTTTTTTTTTTTTAATAAAAAACAGTTTTCCTTACTTTATAAGCAAGTTACAAGTTTTTTAGAGTGCAGCGAAACTAACAGGATTAACACTTGTGCTACTGGTCTGCAGGGTATTTAGAACTGAGCATGACGTTCACAAACACATTAATTGAACATTAAACATTAAAGAAACTAAAATGTGTGAAAATTGGTATACTGAACAATTACAGTTATGTTTTACATTTAAAAAATGAAAGGTGAAAAATTAAGAAAACCTTTTTTTTTTTCATTTATTTTAGTGCAATGGTACTAAGTGTGTTCTAGCCACTAGGGAGCGCTGTGTACCAATTTCATGGGTCTGTACTGTTGATTGCGGGAAGGAGGAAGGCGCTAGAGATGTAGAAGAGCAGCTGTTTACTTTAACTGAACAAACTTTTTGTTTGTTTTTCTGGATTTTCATACCTAAGATTAGATGTCCTAAATAAAGGAGATGCATTACAACATTCCTGACAACATCTGACAAGTTCTTTCTGCTGTAGTTAGGATTAATGTTAAATTCAGGATGAGGTCGGGTGAGAATCTAAGCTTGGCTGAAAAGAGTTAGCCACATGGATGGAAAGTAATCGCTGGAGATCTCTGTGAGAATCATGGTACAAATATAATTTTTGTGAGCGGGTTTTCGTCTTACCTTTTATCCGTGGAGCTGGAGGCCTGGTTCATCTCACTGTTGGAAATGAAGTTGCGGATTTCTGAGAAGTACGAGTCCTCCTTCTCATCTAAAAGTGCATGATTTTCTGGCTCTGAGTTTGGCGAGGAGATGGTCGTTCCTAAGTTGGAAAGCATCCCAGACTGTTGGCTCACTGTTGGGGAAAGAGATGTAGACACACACATCCATATGCATAAAAACACATGGACACACACATACAGACAGCCCACATACCATACCAAGACACACAAGCATCATTCATTAGTGTAATGATCATCGCACAGTTATTTAATTTAGGAAAATATCAGAGGCAAAACACACAATTACTAACATTTAAACACTAAGATCGTGCACAGCTCTCGTGACATTTTTTTGACAAACAGAAAAAAAATGTTTACAGAAATCTGTGTGGAAGATAAACATGATAGCAAAAAGGTTTTATATAAGTTATGCTCTTACATTTTTCTGACAGTTTTTCAATAACCCATGTGTGAAAATGGATTCAAACAATCAACTAAGCAAACACTTCCTGTTTATTGACTACATTACTAGTTCGCACAGCCATCATTGCAGTTGCAAACTGACCAGGAATGTTCTCGTGCTCGTGCTTCTTGAGATGGCGATCGAGGTTGGTTTGCTGACCAAAGCAGCGGTTGCACAAGTGACACTTGAAGGGTTTCTCCTTGTTATGGATATTGCGGACATGGCGTTGAAGATTGGATGAGATGCTGAATGAACGGTCACAGTATTTACACCTGACGAAGAAGAACAGGGGTATTTAAATGTCAGCTGAAAGTGCAGTAGAGTGAGAAGGGCCCTAAAGATGTATTATTTATCTGCTGAGTTGAGCAAGAAACCACTTAAGGCTCTTGTGATTTGCTTAAAAGTATTCACTTTGTTTTTTCTCTGAAGTTTCACAGAAAGAGACGTACCAAACAAAGTAAAGGCAGGTTTGAAAAATAGCCGTGACAAAGGGAAATATGTCAACTACGGTATTTCAGAAACTTTCAAGACTCTCTGAATTAAAAATAGAAAGGAATACCTGTAGGGCTGTTCCCCTGTGTGTGTCCGCAAATGTCTGGTGAGATTTGCTGAGCGAGGGAAGATTTTCCCACAGTACCTAGAGCAAAAGGACAGTGAGGATGAGTGAGCATACGGCATGGTGCACTTTCACATTTGCACATATTCCACCAACTAGTTTAAATGAAAAGGGGTGCAGACCTGCACGCGTAGCGTTCCTTTCCCTTGCGAAGGATGGCGTCTGAGAGGGAAGGTGGTGGTGAGCGGAAGTTGAACAGCGGATGGGCCGAGTGTTGCAGCGAATTGGGCGGTGCGTCCAGTTTTAGTGCTCCAAAGCCGTCCAGCTTATCTGTCATGTTCTCCATTGCTGACATCTAGGGAATAAGAAGATTTCAAAAAGTTGAGAAATTTTTTGTTTCATGTTTTAAAAACTGGATAAAAATAATTCAACCAGAGTTTGTATTATTTACCGTGTTATGGGTTCAATTATAAAGTTTATAAGGGCAGTTTTAATTTTTTGCACGTAGCGTGTGTTACATCATGATTGCAGCATGTTTATGCGTATTAAAAACAGAAAAGAAAGCACTGAAAACAAAGGGACAATTTAAGAAAGAACAGGGAGTGAGGGAAAGATACAGGGAGGAAGCTTTGAGGAAGCAGCATATCAGAGGTTAGCCTTGTTGTTTGTACTCAAGGCATGTCACCTCCTTGACCTATAACACATTCACAAATGCCCAAGTACTGTTTCTCCAGTGCCCCCCTCTCTGTACAACCTCAGCTTCTACTAATGCTTTGTTCTCTACTTCTTACCTTCTTCTGCCAAAGCTGCTGTTGCAAGCCTGCAAACTGGCTAAATGAGGCATTCAAGAGCCATGACTGGAGCAATACAATATAGTTTGTGATACCCCCAACTGATAGCTGCTTCCCTCCCCCCCTAGAAGCTTGTGAACAAAAGAGGCCAGTTATGTAGGAGTTTATTTGCCAAAAACAGCTTACATCCTTCCTTTTTTTAGTGAATACGGGACGGGAGAGACACAGGGACAGACACTCCGTCTCGATGTGTTTATTCGCAGTCTGAGAACGGGTGCAAGGGGGAGCGGGGTGATTCCGTCATGAGACTCAATTAGAGGTGGCATTGTGTTTGGATCACTGACAGGATCACAGCTGAGACGCTCAAATATGAAAAAAGTTTTTGCAGGGCAGCCTGCAAAAAGTTCGCAATCTACGAGATGATGAGATGAGATTTTAAAGGATGAAAAGGAAATCTGTTTGATGCTTAGAGCCTTGTCATGACATCATGTTTTTAAGATTTTGTACCCGGGTTTAGGGTAATTGAAAAAAGGTACCAATACAAAAAAAAAAAAAAAATTCTTGCAATTTACCTTAAAAAAAAACTATGCTGGCTAACAATATGACATCACGCATGTGAGATATGCAAACGCATGTTCATGTGTAAATGTATCTGTCTGCATGTGCACCAGATGTGTGTATTGCAAAGTCACGGTTGATAGAGGACACAGATTTCCAGGTCAGATTAAACCGTTTCCCCAATGAGAGCCCCCCATTCTCCTGGACACAAACACAGGATGTCCTTGACGGACACGGTGTTATTATCTAGCCAGCCAGCCAGGCACAGAGAAAAGAAAAAAAAACTCCGAGGGGTTTGAGTTATTAGCTTGCCTGTGGGCTCCCACTACATGAAACAATGCCACAACTAAGATTAGCGTGGCCAAGAGAGGCAGTTTGTTACAATTCAAATGGTTATTATTCTCTCTTTTATTAATACTATCATTGCTTGTAATCAAGATATGTAGAGGTGGGGAAGGTCTGGGGACAGTGGAACAATGTGACTGATTATCAAAGGGCAGCGATAACAGGCTGTGTCTTCTGAAAAAAGGTAAAGCTGACGAGGTACACAGGCGCCATTCCGTAAACAAAGGAAGAAATCATACAGAACCCTTGAGAAAATAACATCAACACTTTGGAATGATGGCGCTTGGGTCCTATCAATTCAGGTTTAAGCAGCGTGGGAGGCAGGAGTGAGGTATTTTCACATAATACATAGTTTGAAAATAATAGTCAATACTATCTGGGAATAATCAGCTTGTATGCAATACCTGGCGGTCAATTCCCCTGCTTGTTAGTCTCTTGGTGTACTTTCAGTTTAATGTGCACGTAGCATTTACTGTTTCTTAAAAAGAATAGTCTCAAACCAAGCTAGGTCATGTGTGCACTATGTACCTGGGGATGGAAGAGTGGCGGTGAGGGCCGGAGGAACTTGTCCTTCAGAGCTCCTACCGGGTCGAGTAGCTTCCTCTTCTCCACCCTGCTGGACCAATATCAAGGCAGAGGGTTACGTACCAAGGTCAAACTTCATCTAGAATGCCCAACCTCATATTCTTCAATGCATCTACAAAAACGCCTTGATGTTGGTTGTGGAAGTGTCTGGTCTAATCCGGGCTGAAATACCTGTATATGGGGTCCATGAAGAATGCTGAGGGCTTGGCATAGTGCAGTGGTGGTGGCTGGTGTGGCTGTGCCTGGGGCTGCTGGTGCTGGGTGATGGTTGATTGGTGCAAAGACTGTGAATGAGGGTGTGGAAAACCAGATGGAGTTTCATCCTTGATTGAGACCCCTTTTCCACCTCCATAGATGTGGTTCTTTCGATTATGGGGCTCAGCTGGCACACCATTATGACTCCCTCGGCTCCGGCTGCCAATGCTGAGGTCCAATGGCTGTTCTTCACTGCTAGATATTGCTAAATGTCCACTACTGCTCCCAGTACTATTGTTGGGGTTTGAGGTGTTTGTTGGTGTTGAAGGAGCTATCTTGGCCTCCTTGGGTTTCGTGGTGAGATCGAACGGTGATTCTGCTGTGGGAGCAGGAGCTGCCGGGGAACTAGAAACCATTTTGTGCAGTTGCTCACGAGGCGACTTGGGCTCTGCTTTAAAAAACATGCTAGGATTGAGAGCACCTCGATCAGCACTAAAAGGGTAGAGGGTGTTGTGGAAGTTGGGCAGGAACTGGAAGGGAAACATGGAATGATAGGGCAGTGGACCCATCTTCTTCTCCTGATGAAGTCCAATCAAACCTGGACCAAAATATTTCTCTGCAATAGAAGCGATGGCTTTTATGGAATCAGTGGTGGCTGCATTGGAATTTGTGGTGGTTGTGGGCGGGAGGGCTTGCTCATCAGGTGGGGGGAAGAAGGAGTGCTGCGATGCAGAAGCAAGAAACGGACGATCAATCGACAGGTTCCCTGAACTAGACATGGCTGATATCAATGCACGGTTTGTGTCTTCTAACTGGTGTGCCTCTTGGCTTGATACAGTGCCAGACGGCTTCCTTCTTTTACCACTTCTCTCACGCTCACTCTCTCCATCACTTTCCAGGTCAGAGCCATCCCCTGAAGCGGTACCTGTGGTGGTGTCCAAATCTGTCCCACTTGTGGTATTGACATCTTCAAGGTCACTACCGTCAGACATATCTGCCATCTTTGATTTTGGTTTGGCTTCTCCACTAGAAGACAAATCCAGTTTATTCTCCTTCTCTTTGTCTTCGTGCTGACTCAAACTGTTAACACCATTGCCATTTGTGGAACTAACTAGAGACAATGGAGGAGCATCTAGAGGACTCTGAGGCAGCTTCACCTCCTGACTGCTGCTGCTCAGCGGGCTCTTTATCAGTGGACTGGCCGGTAATAAAGGAGGTCGTGGATATAGTGATGGGGGAAAAATACCTGGGAAACCATGTGGGAGGGATGGGAAGCCGTGGGGTCCTGGGGAGAAGGGCAAGCCAGCATGAGGATGAGGTCGGGAAGGAAAGTAGTCAGTGAAGCCTAAACCTGACTGGTTTAAACCAGAAAGGTGGGGATGGTGGGACTTAGCCTTAGCCATGATTGGGCTGGAGCTCATGGGGATGCCAGGGTTGAACATCCCTGCTGGAGAGCCATAATGGTTTTTGCCCTCACAGAAGCGACGGTGCTTGTTGAGGGAGGAGGTAGTGCTGAACAACTGCCCACAGTCTTTACATTTGATCTGGGTGCGGCAGTCAGCATGCATACGCTTGTGGCGACAGAGGTTGGAGAACTGGGTGTAGGATTTGTGGCACACCTCGCCTGGGGGAACAAAAAGATGCAGCCCACCAGGGCCTAGTTAAACCAGTTTTAACACTGTCTCTAACTTTGTATACCAAAGCAACAGTAACATGAACATTTAAATGTAAACGGCTGTTGAAAAAAAGGTTTTAGGAAAGGAAGGAGCTGGTTCGTATGGACAGGATAACTTACACAATCTGAAAAAAAGTGGTCTTGATTTAGTTTGTATATATTTTACTTCCAAATAATTACTGCACACATGTAACAGATAAAATAAATAAAATACATATGTGAGGGCTGTTTTTTCCCCCTTACTGTAAAACACTCCATTTCCAATTTAAGGTCTGTCATGTTGTTTTAAGTTTGACAAAAAAGAGCTTAGGTAACCAGATCAAATCTATTATTCACATTGTATAATGAAATTTATTGCAGGGCAAATACGACCTTTGTGCCTGCAAACAAGCTGGTGTACATAGAAAAAAAAGAGAGACTGGATAATGAGTGAGGTTAAACGAGGTAGGAAAAAAAAGTCTCAAATAAATAAATTGTTATGAAAAAGGTGATCATTAACTTCCGAAGCCCTTACTTACAGCTAAAGGGTTTGACACTACTGTGGATGTGCTTATGCTGCTTGAGGCCTGACGAGGTGGCAAAGGTCTTGCCACATTCAGGGCATGTGTGAGCGCGGGCCCCCACGTGTTGAGAGCGGATGTGACGCTGAAGGTTACTGGGATCTGTGAACACCTGAAATTTAAAACAAGTGTATAAAAAAAAAGCAAGGTATGCCATGACTAACAATGCTAAAAAAATTACACAAAATTCCCCTTTTTGTATTTTGTAAAAACATAAGCAGACTTTTCATTTCTTTGTCTTCTTAAAGAACTACTAACAGATAAAGCCTGTGTGTCCTGTGCACAACTTACGTGGCGGGTATGCTGTACCTTATCACAGTTTTCACACTCAAAGCGCTTGCCACTGTCATGTGACATCTGGTGACGGATGAGGTTGGACTTCCAGTTGAAGGCTTTGGGGCACTGGTCGCACTTGTACTCCCTCTCTTCTGTGTGAACTATCATGTGTTGTCCCAGACTTGATTGAGAAAACACAAACTCATCAGCAAATCAGTCAATGAATCACATTTGTAGCACAATGAATGGGCTGAACTTCACCTGTACTCATTGGGAAAGATCTTCTCACAGTCTTTACACTCATGGACAGGATCGTCGCTGTCCTCACGTTCCTGTTTGAAGTCGTCTCTTAGTGCGTCAAAGATGGAGCCAGCACTGGAGCATGAATACTTCTGATGCCGCCGCAGCTCAAGTGTTGAGGAGAACAGCTCATCACAGTCTTCACAGCGGTACATCTGCTCGTCTGCACGCAAACACACCCATACACAAGGGTTTGTTTAGCCACAACGCAGCTTTCTATATGAATAATACATCAAACATGTACGTAACTAAGAGATATGTATTTTAAAAAAAAAAACATTTCTCATCATAACCTTTTCCGAAGTTTCACTATTGATGTAGGAATTCTTAAGTAAATAGAAATGATTAATAATTAGTTTTTGTAACTTTGTAACTTTTGTAACTTTGTCAAATTGTCAACATTTTAATTACAAGCTAAGACCACCTACAAGCAGCGCTAATCGCTGACATTTAATTGTGCTTTTAATCTGTGCAAAAAATACAACATTTTTCGCTATCAGATTCAACAAACTATCAAAATGTGCAATGCAAAATAAGCTTATTTGCATCTTAGTATGCCAACTCATGTTGGCAGAGATGCAGAACCAAATGTCTAAAATGTATAAAAAGATAAAAACTGATAATAACACTCAGCAAAAAGAAGACTCTCATCCTGTTTTGTGTTTCAGTCGCAGCTGTATAGACAGGTTTAACAAATGGTAAAAGCAACCCCATAAAATGGAAATCAATTAGCAGTGAAATGTAACCGTCATTAAAACTGTTAATTACTTGTTAAAACAAGTGTTTGCTTTAGAGTGTTGGTGTAATAGCACACAGAGGAAACAATAGGGGCTGGTCTTCCCCTTCCATGTTGATAACCTTTACAATACTTCTCACCAACAAGGTCAAATGCATAAAACGCAGACCAGCTCTTTCAATAGCAAGTTCCTGAGTCCGACGCCAAGTTCAACAGATCAGGGGAAAGCCCAGCGGAGTGTCTGTGTGCAAATGCATAAACAAGTGTACGCGTGTGTGCGCGCGCGCACAAGTGTGTGTGTGTAAGTGTGCTTATGTTTCCAAAATGAGCCAAAATGAACAGAGGTAAGCAGGGCCACGGTGGCGCCGACCCCATGGTGATTTCAGCGCCAACCTGCCATACCCTCTTTGGCATGACCCAAGCAGCCAGCGTCTGAGTCGGCCCCCCAGGTGCCCAACATGCCACACACACCCATCCATCAATTCAAGTTGTACTAAATGAGTTTATCCAAAATGACTTACAGTGCATGGCTCACCTGCTTTCTACTGCATGTGGCCGTTTATCCAGCTGGAACTTCTTGGACACATTAAAAGGGCATTAGTGTAGCAACATCAATGTGTCTAACCTTGGGGAGAAGGATAAATGACCTTCTGGTCAATGGACCATTACACAGAGCTCAAACACTAAACTAACTAGCCACTTTGACACCACTGTGTGGACGTATTTCATAGGGAGCGAGCATTTTACTGTGAGAGGGTTGGGTATGATTGCCTCTGCAGCACAAACAACTCAAAATAATTTTTGTCTGCGACATTTAAGAGTGGAAAATATTTTGGACAAAAAATAAAAATAAAATAAAGACATGGTTCATATACAGCAAGGACCTTCAAGTACCCTCTAGGAAAAAGGAACACAAGTAATAAAAGATGAAAGGAAACACCTAAAAGGACACTCAGGTGCGTGCTTGAATGTTAGGATGCACATATGCAAAGGTACTTGCATGTGCATTTCGGTGTGCCTGTGTTTTTTCAGCAAGTCTGGCTTGTGTGGGTTTTGTGGAGGGGGGTGGGGAGGTTAAAGTGGAGACTAATAGCTCTCTGGGAGACGAAGGGAGTCACAATTATGTGCAGTTTAGCAGCTAATCTGGGAGCATGGGTGAGGTCTCAGGGGACTCCTCAAGTCCTCCACTTCAAATTCCTTCTCCGATAAGCTGGACACAGAGAACAGAGCTGCGCTGCCAAACTCCTGCTCAACCCCACTGCCTCACTCCCTTGCTCGCACAAATGCAGGGAGACAGGAAAAACAAATCAGATGCGATCATCACAACGGTGAGATGACTTTGAATCGCTGCTCATCCTTCTATTTCAGTGTTGCTGATTCACATATACTGTAAGCATCTTTAAACACTAAACCATCTGTATGTTACATGTTCTTTTCTGTGTGGCTTCAGCTCTCTCTTACACAACACACAAAGCCAAATACTTTGGCCCTGACACAGACATTTTGGCAGGTGAAATTTTCTCTCTGTCTGCCTCCCTCATGCGCATACTTACAGGCAGATGAATTCAACAAATCATGTATAAGCGTGCTCCATCTTTGACACACTCCTACAACATGTCAATCTGCTTCTTTTCAATAATATAGCTTTCTTTGCTCCTGTATCCCCCCTCCCCCCCCTTCATCTTTGGCACGGAGACCTGTGCATAAACTGTGCATCATGCAGGGTAGTGGTGGGGAGCTGGTGAACTGCACAGCATCTCACGAACATCTTGTTCTCCCTCCACAATTTTCTAATCAATGACAAGTAACAGTAATCAGATTTTCTTTTTTTCATCTGTGGTTCCAGAAAGACTGGAAACACAACAAAACAATGTTACCTGACAACAGCACTTCGGCACAATAAGTCCAAGATGTTTAAAGAAAACGCAGCGGAACTACGGACCCTTTTCCGCTTAAGTAAAGTTTGAAAGAAAAGTGAACAGCTGTCCAAGTTAGATTACGAGATAAAATATTGGACATATTCAGTCTGACATAGGCGGGCACGGTTGAAAGGCAGTGAGTACAGTGAATCAGGTTACCCAGTCAGAGAGGAGAAGGGTGGATGAGAGCACCTAGAAATGTGACGCACTTTGAAATGTGAGCCAATTTCAAGAGGACAGTGTAAAAGAAGGTGTAACGAAGCACTTACGGCACAAGATCTAAAGAAAGGGTCATAATAAAATGCACAGAAATGTATTAAAAGAAAGAAATAAAGGGAACGATTTTATTTATATTGTGTATAATCTTTAACTAATTCAACAATGAGACTAAAAAAGCTTCAAGCTCTAGCATATTCAATTAACTCACAGGTAATTTTTCAATCTCAAAATTGCTTCTGATCATACCTGATCTGCTTTGTAGCTTTCTCTTCATTATTTTTAAGCACTAATTAAATTACACACAGAAACAACTTAAACAGGTTAGACAGAGGCATCTTTCCCCCTTTCTTTTCAGTCGGAACACGGGATTCCCAGGGGTTGAAATCGCTACAGAGAAGTCGCTTCGACGCACGGAGAAACGCCAGGCAGGCAGAGTGAGCGAACATAAATATACAATGCCATCTCAATGGAAACTCCTGATTAGACTGTTTTGCTGAACACCAATACAATGGCAGGCTGCTGAGGTGGGGGGACTGGAAAAGAAGTCAATGAACAATCCATCAGAAAGGCCGACTGCCTAAAAAACCGCTGTAACGGAAACCTCATACCTATATATCCAAGTTTGACCGAGGAAGTAGACTGTAAACCGTCTCAAACCAACAGCCTTCTTAAAGTTGCACACCGGGGAGACACTAATTAAACTCTTGACTTGCAATTTTCACCCTATTGTTTATTTATTTTCATTTTTAGGATAGTAATAGTGTTCTGATGCCAGTCCGTTTTATGGCGATTTCCTTACATTTCCAGCACTAAGGTGTTTGTTTGAAGGTTTTCACTCTGATGAAGACCTGAGGTGGTTGAAACGAGTCAACGTTTTAACTAATATTTCCCGACTAAACGCCATTAATCCATCTCCCCCTCTTGCTCCACCTATGGACGTTTTTTTCCTCCCTTTGCTCCCATAATGTGTTCTTAATAATATGCACGGCTACCGAGTAATTTCTGTTTGATCTTAGCTTTCCGTCAACAGAAAATTTCTACTCGCATAGGATGGAATATGACAAGTGCCAATTGACGCCCTAATACAGCATTTCAGGCAAAGAGGCCCATTATATTGCAGCATTGTAAAAGAGCACAATTCAGACCAGACTCTTACGGGTATCCTTTCTATATTGGCAAGCCTATTTTAAATGACAGATCCAAAACGGCCTTCAACCATATGCTTTAATGCGGGATTTAATTCCATCCTGGAAATTTATGGTTCGAATAATTCACATTTCTTGAGTAGGGAAAAAATCTTGGAGGGAGAAGTGGTGTCTTTTCCTCCAGTTATGGAGTGTGTTGACCGCGAAAGCGGCACAGGATGCAGGTTGGAGTTTGTTTAAAACGTGCGCTAATGACGCGCATTAATCTTACCTTGTAGGTTGGGTGCCATGGATCCCTCAGGGAAAATACCGTCCTTCATATACACTAAGAGCTCCTCCCCTGCTTCAATGTCCCGGACAGCTTTATAATAAATCTGAAGAGAGAGAGAGAGAGAGAAAGGCAAGGGAGACTTTAACTTAGGTCAGGAAAGGATTAATACGTCTGGCCCCCTATATATTTACTGTCGCAGCTCAGGGCCCGCGTGAAACCCAATATTATTCTAATAATATGGCTGGTAACGGGGGTATTACAAATATATAAGGTAAGATACATTATCCTCCTATTGGAACATAATTGATTCTGATCTGTTCACAACATTAAACAATTCATTTTACTAACATACCCCCCCCCCCCTTTTATTTCACAACACAATCAGCTGTTTGTTTAATTGCAAATTTACCCGAACTTTGTGAAATAAAACGAACGGAAATACTTAAATGTTGGTTTCTCTTACAGATGGAAACGTGATCTGCACTCTTGTTAAAAAATAAATAAACACCCGAAAGAATTATATAAGAAATCCAGACAAACGCATTTGTTACAAAAAAAAATGTCATAGCAAAAATAAACAGCCCCGCTTCTGTCGTGCGTTTTTGTTTTACAGCTGCAGCAAACCGGGAAATGTCGGGTCTTTAACTGCACGCGACAAATCACTTTATTGAGGTCATTTGACAAGTGTGCACGGACATAATTTACTGCTGGACACTTGGGTTTCATTTTTTCCCAGTTTTCGTTCAATACAACAGAAATCGGATTCAAGTTGAAGTATTTAAAGGTAAGTCAGAGCCGAGGCCTAAACCAACAGTACAGGAAACCAAGCTGAGCTTAAATCTCGATTCACAAAATACAAATAAATAAATAAATAAATTATAAAGATGATAATTAACATTCAAAGTTTATTTTTTTAAATAATCATCTTTACATGGCACTTCTTTACATGTTGCAGCTCTGTGCATCCCAATTATTATGACACAGCGCAAACAACTTCAGGCGTGATCTGTGAACGCATGGGGGCGCTCTGCACCAGCTGTACACTGTCACCACAACAAGAAGGACAGAAGCACTCTTTGACACATACACACACAAACATACAGAGAGGCTGGGAAAGTAACTTTTCAGACTTAGCGCTCGTCAGATGAGAGAGAGGAGACAAAGAGCAAAGGCCTAAAATCAACGAAAACTACACGCATTATTATTATTATTATTATTATTATTATTATTATTATTATTATTATTATTATTATTATTATTATTATTATTACAGCGTATTATATTTACCACAAATAGGCTACTGTCTCTCTATGCTTTTTCGACCTGACCTTTCTTTTCTCCGTGAGACGGAACAGTTGAGAAAGTTGCGCGGCGCTGCGGAGAGCCTCCAGCTGCAGTAGCACTTCAGTCCCGGTGGAGTTGGCGACACAACCCATAGTAGGTCTGCCCGAGATGGACCGGGGCGCTAGAGCGCACAAGGCCGGGGAGAAGGGGTCGCGGGTCGGTCGGGAAGAGCTGTAGACGGTCGGTGATCGCTCCGTTTGGTTGGATGAAGCCTGACGCTCCTCTGCTGGGTTACTCTCTAATCTAGTCAGTGAGCGCGTCTTTGATGATGATGATGAGTCTCTCCCTCACTCTTTCTCTCTCTCTCTCTCTCTCTCTCTCTCTCTCTCTCTGACTCTCTCTCTCTCTCTCTCATTAGTGATTCCCTGTTGCCCCTTAGTGCTCTCTCGGTTACCCGTCGGCCACTCCTCCTCGTCTTATCTCCAGCCAAAAGGATTGAGGGATCTGCGGCACAGACCCCTCCCCGCATCTCCGATCCCAGCCGCCGCTTTGGCCGCTTGATAAATCTACTATTGATGTAAATAATAGATAAAGCAGCCTGACAGACTCGCAGTCATTCTGTCGGTCACTCTAACACACAAACACACACAGACACACACACTATAGGCCGAACACATGCTTAAACAAGCAAATAGACACACAGACACACAGCAGGCCTTTTAATTTTTTTTATTTATTTTCTTAGTTTAAGTTTTGCTTCGTGCTTCACTTTTGTGGTCTGAGCATAATCTCAATACCTCTTAGATTTTTTTTAATCTAAAAGAAAAAAAGAAGAATTGTTGAAGAAAAGAAAATTTGACAGAGTTGAATGGTTTAAGATCGCATTTTAATAAAACATAAAAAAAAATAGAATTTCGATTTTTATGAGGCTTGTGTGACGTCGTAAAGTTATTTTGACGAAAAAAATATATCGATTACGGATATTGCTACTGAATTATTTTTCAAATATTTATTAAATCGTATTTACAGCGGGTAAACAAAACAAATAAAACCTGTTCAGACACGAGTGTGGGCACTGAGGTAAAAAACAATGAACAGCGTCGCAATATCCCTAAAAGTCCTTTTTTTATTTTCTATTTTTTATGCTTAATTTATGTTGCAGCCCTTTTATGTGTAGTTTAATTTATGATATTAATGACACATCTTCCCGGTTTTATGTCAAGATTATTAATTGCAACATTATCAGAAAATATTACACTTTTTTTCCTTTCAAAGAATACAAGTCAGTTAATAATTAAGAGGGTTTAATTACATTCTTAATTAATATTTGGATGTCTAATTTGAATATTTCTTTTGCCTTTTCTCTTACTCGGTCTCTCTTTCTCTTTCTCTCTCTCTCTCTCTCTCTCTCTGTGTGTCCTACAGTAAGGTCTGATCACATAGACTTGTCTTGACCTCTTCCCATCTCTGTCCAGTGTTCAGCAGACAGATGCCTCATCGATCAATGCCAGCCATAGGGGTCCACAACAATCCCCTACTGTGGCCTAATACACATGCGCGCGCGCACACACACACACACACACACACACACACACACACACACACACTTGCACATGCATGCTTGTCTCTATGAATTGATGGATCCGTCCAGGGGCAGAAGGGCAGATCAAACAGCACTGGAAAGGGCTTCACTCCAAAACACAAAAGATGAAAAGTTGACAAGAAGGTGGACAAGGTTCATCTTTTCCTTAAACCCCCCATCAGCTACCCACCCATCTCACATGCCACTCATAGCTCTCTCAGCTGTTTCCACCTCTCAGTGCAACTTGGCCTTTGAAAAAGTGAATGGGCACACTTGCAGAACCATTTTGACCAATTGTTTGGGGTTATAAATGAATGAGAACAATCTCACTTAGGTGCACGCACACACACAGAGGCACACATTTTGGATGGATTTTAACTGAGAAGAATGTAACTGATACAGTTGTCTGTAGATGCTTACACAGAGAGCCACATTCAATCCGAATGAAAAAATAAGAAAAAATAAGAAATCCACAATACTTTGAATGAAAGTTGTGGAATCACCTGACAGAATGGAGACAAATCTATAAAAACAATGCCAAATTAATGCACGGCCACAAATGTCTGAATTATGATCAGTCATGCACACATTTGTTCATCTTGCATCATTAATGACAAACAACCCCATAACTTCTCCTCTTGCTCTTTAAAAGGTTACTGCCTGCATTTGAATTTGCCTAGTGTGCACATATTTCCATAAACTCATGTATTGTGCATGCAGTTATAAAAAAAGAAAGAAAGAAAAAAGAAAATCAGTGAATGGTCTCTTAAATTATACATTTTAGCACTGAGTGGCTGCACATAAGTGTGTGTGTGAGTGTGTGTGTTTGTGTTGTGTTTGTAAATAAATGATAGGGTCATACCTGCGAGCCACTACACCAAACAACTGGGCAAGCAAACAAAAGCAAAAGCCGTTCGCTAAGTACAAACAACTGCAAAACACATCAAAAAGCAATCGTGCACGTGGCCTTTTCGTGGTCCGATAATTCTCCACAATTTTCTCTGGTGCCCTGATTCTTTCTTTGACATTGTGTGGCAGTGGCAGGGGGCACTGATGTGAAAATCTTAAAAGGATTAGGCGGGCTGGTGTTGCCAGCCAATTGGTGCTTGTCAATCTCGGAGGCCCCCGTGCGTTCAGTCTCTTACGCCTGGTACCAAGCCCCCTTTCTCTCTATCGGTCAGACTTAATGTCTGAAGCTTAAATGGACACACCAGCCTGTCCCCTTGGTGTGACAGGGTGACAGGTGGCAGATCAAGACACCAGGATAGAGAAAGGAGACAGAGTCGGCAAGGAACAGGCGGCTGGAGACGGAGTCAGGAAGGGCCGCGTAGGCAGGGATTAGAAAACAAATGAGAGCGGAGTGACGAGAATGTGGAAACACGCAGACGAATCATACGGGCGGATCTGGCTACTGTCATGCTGCTTAGCTTCTGGTGTCATCTCACTTAAGATTCCCATCCTCGGTTCTCCTTTGGAAGCAGATTGAATTGACAGTGAAATGCGTATTAAGTAACAGCACCAGTATTTAATTTGCAGAAACTGGGACAAGAGTCAGCAGAGCAAAATGTAGCAAAAAGAAAAAAAAACTGTCTCTGTGTTATAAACAGAAACGGAGAATTATGCTAATACGTTGCAGCAGTGTAAGTTGTGGTACACGCATTGCATGGGGTTAGGGTTAGGGCCTAGTTAAGCAGTTGGGGTTTTATAGGCAATGGCTGGGCATCTTTCCAAAAGGATCCGATACAGCTCGCTTAGGTTTGAGAGAGAAAGAGAGAGCGAGAAGGGGGTGGTGGGTGGGGGTGTTTGGGTGATAAGAAGCAAAAAGAGAAACTGCTGCCGCCACAGAAGAAGACTGCGCCTTGGATAACGGTTATTATGGGACTCAGGAGTGTCAGACTATTCCTCAGCCTCTTTACATGGGTCAGTTCTTAACAGCACTGGCAACCATCCCAGCCACAGACACACAATGAAGCCATTCCTTGGTCATTACTAGCACACACTTTTCTCCAGCACACACACACAAAAACACTCATTCACACACAAAAAGCCAGCATTTACTCTTAGTAGACGGGAAGGAATAACTGCCACCCCCCACTCGTCTCTGCCTATTTCAGTGTGGTGCGACTTCCTTCGTATGTGGACAACGGATTCAACTTGGACAATGTTGTCATGGCACTCACCTGGTCTCCTGTGAGATGACAGGCGGCGAGGTTCTGCTCCTCAAATGATGGGGCAGAGCGGACGTATTTGAGCCAGCTGTTGCCGGCGGCATCTGGTCCCGTGTCCAGTGAAAACTTCACGTTGCCCATGTCATCCACCACCTGTTGAAAAGCAACAGGTTAGATATTAAAAAATAAAAAACAGAATTTTTCAACGACTATTCAATTGACTTGATTTAATCAAGTGATTTTTAGTGTAGTTGTGCAGTTGGTGTGTTTACATGGATTAAATATTTGTGTGTGGGCCAAGGGTTTGATGTCATTTAACTTTAAGGTACACAGAGCTAACATGTCAGTGGGTGTTAGGGCCATCTAACCTTGTCAATCCCAACAACAAGAAGAGGAAAGAGGGAAAAGAGGAGGGAGTACACAAACGGCGGTGTCTTTTACTTGTCTAAAGACTTTCCCTGGCACATATTGATCACCCTTTGTAACCCCTGCAGACCCTTGAGACTCCAAGAGTGGGTTTCATGTTACCTGCTTTCACAGAGAATGAAGGAGGATGGAGGTAGTGGTGGAGCAGGAAGAGGAGGAGCAGAAGAACAGAAGAGGGGTCATTGTGAAGTGAAGAGTGAGGGGGAAAACCAGGAGCAACTAACCATGCTTTATAGCTTTATAGCTTTATAGCAATGAGAAATAAAGGCTCCCAATCTAAACTGATTCCTGAAGTAAAATGCAAAATAATGACAATTTTGGAAAGACAGCAATTTTGCAATAAAACTCTCATTTTTTTTAATATTAGACAGAAATTTGCGCATATATGAAACAGAACCAGAAATTGCTGGAATCTTTGGTGGTGGAAATTTGTGTTTGCTTGGTGAAGTTGGTCGGTTCTGGGAAATCTGGAGCTGGCAGAAACTACCGGGCTCTTCTCCACATAGCTGATGTGAGCCTGTGTGAATCCTCCAGGAAGACCTGGCCTGAGACTGAGCAACTCCTCTAATTACAACCACCAATCAGCCTGGCTTGAGTTCAGCCCTGACTTCTAGTATGACACGGTGCACTCCTAATCACAGTCAAATGCCTGCTGAAGGAAATCGAGGTGTGATGGAGAAGAACCAACAAACCCTCTGACATTTTTAGATGTGCAAGGTTCGCGAACTTCTCTAACTGCCTGCTTTTCTAAAGCCATGCTCATGTTTTTTCCCCTCCAGCTCGTAAAGTGTGAAGGCCTATGTTCTTGTTGTTGAATGCACGCGGAAGGTGTATTTTTGTGGGCGGGGGTGCAGGTGCCAAGTCTGTTGAGCAAATATGTAAAGGGTCTGGATGGAGGTGTGGAAGAAACGCCATGTGCGTGCTTGTACAAATACGGCAACTGTTTTAGGCGAATGCATGTATGCACGGCTAAGGCAACAGCTTGATGTAACAGCATTGCCGTGCTACTTTCAAGCCAAGGTGTGAGTTTACCGAAGTAACTACAGTAACTGCGCCTTCTTTAGAACAATGATGCCTGTTAGCGCCTTGGCTGAAAATACATATTAATACCTAAAGGTGTTTGAAAACCCCGTTCAGCGAGGCTAGAATGAAAGCTGCAGCTGCTGGTTGTGTGTTGTGTGTTTGTAAGAGTGTGGAAAGAGACAGTTTACTGCAAATCAGTTGCTTCTATGCATTCCCTATAACTCACACTCAGATATTCAAAAGCCATATATATATATATATATATATATATATATATACAAGCCAATGAAAAAATCTTCTCTATTCCTCATGCTCCTCAGATCTACAGCTACTGTCTCCTCACTGTGCACTTTAAAGTCCAAGCACTTGGCCTGACAAAGGCAAGGCCTTCATTTTGTGTGTGAAAGCAGTCAGTGACATGCTCACCTAGTCTTCCACCCAATATATTTGCTGGTGGAATCAAAGTGCACTTGTCATGAGATTACAAGGTAGCTGCAACAGGTATCTTAGGTGTTTTATGAACACATGGAGAAAAGCTGCGATCCAGGTGTAGAGTGTGTGCGGTTATTAGTTTCTTTTTGGGCACATGCACATGTGAACACTGCAATGTCTACATGTTGGGCAGAGTTGTATTCATACCCTCTCATTTTGTCGTCCCCCCCCCCCACACACACACTCTACTACATCACTCTCTCTCTCTCACACACACACACACACACACAGATCTGATCGTGGATTTAATGAGCAGCAGACCTGTGTGTGTTCCTGTATGTGTGTAGTCTGGGAGGCCTGCTAACACCCTGTCTCGGGGTGGAGGCCTGATTTATAAGGCTTCAAATGAGGGGCAACAGAGAAGGAGAGCCAGAACAAGCTTGCGGCTGATTGTTTGTTTATTTACCTTTACCTTTTTTCACCCATTCAACCTCCTCCATCCACATGTAACATGGAGGAGGAGGAGGAGGAGGACCCGGCTGGAAATCATCAACTCCACGTGTGAACAAATTTCAACCAAACAAAGCAAGCGGAAAAAAAACTCGGCTACTCAAAGATTTCCCCAAAGCTTCTCTCAGTGATTAGAATGCAGACACTGTAGCTGTAATGATATCAGAAAAAGTCTTTATATTACCAAACCCATCTCCGCTGAATGTATGGTAGCTGTGCCTTAATCTTATCACTCAGTTTTCAGTTCTTCTCATTTGTTCAAAAGGAGAATGAGCTGGTAAATTATTTTGATCTCAACCTCTTAAAGATTCTCTTGAATATCCTTCGATCTTTTACCAAAGATCATACACAATTAACCGGTTTATTGTAAAACCATCTATTTATTGCTTTGGTATTTGTAGATTTTGTAATTATATTTAATCACTGAGATTGTAGAAGTTGTATTCATACAATAATGTATTTTTAAAAGACAAAGATCCATCTTACCTAGTATGTTTGTTCACACATTCATTTACTTCTACATCACTGATATACTGTACTACTCTCACTGAAAACATTTTAAGAAAAGCAATTTCAGAACTTGACCTATACTATGAACAGTATTACAAAATGACTCACTTGACAGCATGCACACACAGACACACACCAACACATTCATGTGCACAGAGACACAATGAGACTTCACTGAAAGAGAAGCAGCTCTAAGTGGACAGGATGCAGAGCAAACTCCACAGGAAGCTCTGATAAGAGCACGACACTTATACCTCTCCTCACAACACAAAGGGGAACCTTTGACAGCTAGGAACCTTTAATGGCTGTCTCGGCATGCCCTCTCCTCCGCCAGTTATATCTGACGGATGTGTGTGCTGCACTGGGCTGAATTAGTGGCGGAAAGTTGCTTGTACGGGTAGACGTTGGTGACAAGGTATATATTATTTTCTGTTTGACGAAGGACAGAAAATGGAAATGGCAGCTCGGAGTGCAGTGGTGATTGTGATTTTGATGTGAGCTTGAGATAGAAGCATGTGAGACATAACTCCTGGGTTATTGCATGTCTCTGAGGGAATATTTTTACAAAGTGTGATCTTAGTGCTCCGTTGCACACTGATGTGGTGTTCAACGTGTGAACACGCCCTTGTTTGCATGCATTTGTATACACGTGTGGTAGAGGACCAAAAGGTTTTCTCGTTTTGAGCTCTTTATTTTTACCCCCCCTCCCAGAAAATAGAGAAACGTTTGTTTTTGTTTCAAGGTTTTTGGAGGATAGGAGATGAGCGAGCCATACTGATTTGCCATTTTTCAGACCAACAAAACTAACACATTGGTTCCGGTATTAAAGAAGGAACCAGGCAATTAAGCAGGATCTTTTTCAAAAAAAAGTTAGCTGAAAGATTTCTTTGAATCGAAAGTTTCTCTGGCTCTGGGAAATGGAAATAAGCACTCTAAACATGTAGAGAATGGCAGACTTTCTCCTGGTTCATCTGCTAATGTCTTGGGGAGGTTGCCAACAAATGGAAAAAACATTGTTTCAAGGAGGAAAAAGAAAGAACAAGGAGCAGATTCTTTTTAAGTATCGATCTTGCTTGATCTAGATTGGATTTGTGTGAAAATATAGAGAAAAGAAGGATAGAGAGATAAACGAAGAAAAAGAAAGGTATGGAGGATTGGGTGCAGTTCAACTTAAAGGAGGCAGGGGGCAGCCTGGCGTGAAAACAAGCGCAAAGTAGAAATAAAACTTCCTTCTCTACAGCTGTACATGTATTTTTAAATATATAAACAAGGCCATGGTGGATGTAGATAATAGAAGTGGTATAAAGAGAAATAATTACATATGAACACACACATTAATACACTCTGTTTCACCCTGAGAAAAAGGACAGTCATAGAAACTGAGCAGTGACAGATTGAGTGGCTGTGAAGTGGGCTGCGGAGCTGGTTGTTAGAGGTGTTACAAATTAAGGTGCAGGAAGACTAACAAGAAATAAAGAAGTGTGTGTGTTGGGTGTGTATCCTTTCTGGGTCTGTTTCCAGTTGGGAGGCCTCTTAACATGCACACAAACACACACACACGCACAGACTGGCAGGCTAATAAAGTGGTTGATAGAGTACAGATCATGACAGCTTCCAGTGTGTTTGTGCTCATTCTTATGTGGGTGTGTGTGACTGTGTGTGTGTGTGTGTGATGGATGGGGGCCTACGGAGAAGAACCTACCATGCTACATCACTCAGTGATCTAAAAGAGTGTGTCTGTCCACATTTGTGTGCATGTTTATGTGTGCGGACGTAAGAAGTGGAGAGACACAGGAGGAGGTCCTGCCAGTGAGCACCGTCTTACGCTGAAGAAAGAAGACTGGAAGGAATAAAAGAAATTTTTCATATTTTATTAAACTTCAGTGGACTTAAGCTGGGTGAGGATGATCCGTGAGGGAAGTGGAAAAACAAAACAGAAGAGAAGGAGGAAATGAAGAGGTGTGATGAAAAAAAAATATAGCTGTGATTGCATTTCAAGTTACTATTTATAATATCTGTAAAATTGGGACGCTAAATTTGTTGATGTGTTAGCGTGAGAGTTGAAATATTTATTAGTACCCAAATAAACGTTGTAAACAAAATAAACCAATGTTCCTCGTCATAAAAAATTATTTAAAAAAAAGCAACTATTACTTCTTTATTTGTGTCACCTTTGTCACATTTATACACTTGTCTGTTCTTTTTTAACAACAATGTTTACAAATTTCTTATTTTTTTATAATATAAAACATATAAAACAATCAGGAACACTGTCATCATTTCTCACACAAACTCTTACTGACTGCATTTTGATCCAATAAAAAAATAACAGTAATTATATGAAATCAAATGCTTAAAAATGATAAATTGATAAATTAGAAATAACAAGAAATTAAAAAAAAAAACTAAGTCAGTTAGCTCAAAATGATATTTTCACCAAGCACTGTAACCAACCAGAGAAATGTGCTCTTTTCAGCACTCCTCTGAAATAACATGATCAATGAAGTTGACAGTATTTGTCAAGCATGACTCATTCCTCTTAACCAGAAAAAAATAGTCAGGCCAGAGATTATGTCCAAACAGCACAAATTGATTTCAGCCTTCCACATCTCTACACCACACATTTTCCTTTTTCTCCTAATCTGTCAGAACCACAGCGCCTCATCTTTCCTGTCTTTTCATGCACACGTTGTTCTTAAACAAACAAACACCACTTCACTTGTGCTGAGAAAAAAAAATGTAACAAATAAACAGACGGGCCACGAATGAGCTGGTATAGCTAATAACTGCAGTGACATTCGAACATTATTTAAATGTTTTCTTCAAAACCCATAAATGCATTAAAACACATGTTCAATAACTTAGCAATAAAACTTTGAAATCAGTGAGTCCAAACAAAGAGAGTCAGTGGCAGAGTATTTCATCAGGAGGAGCCCTGCTGTGAGTATAGATTGGACCTTTAAATATAGAGTGAATGTCTAAGTGTGTGTGTGTGTGTGTGTGTGTGTGAGTGTCTGTAAGGCTTATTACTGATGCTGGTAATCGTACACCTGTGTAGCCATGTCTGGCAGCCTAATGACAGCTAAAAAGGAAACAGGCTGTAAATCCACACACACATACACACTCAGGCCTGCACGGAGTACACACATTTTATTGAGGTAAGAGGCCATGCTGAATATCACATCTTTAGAGTTTGTCTCTGTCAAAGGCACAGGTGAATGCCACTGAAAAAAGTGCGTTTCTGTATTTTGTGCGAGCTTTAGCTGTATCACTAGTAAAATGCATGCATGTGAGGTGTGGCAGTGTGTGCCAGTATGTGTGTGTGTGTGAAGGTGAGTGAAGGCTTGTTAAATGTGACCCATTTTATCTGGCCAGGGCGGCCATCGACATAATTAAAAACTAGGCGGGCAGGCCAGAGAGGGCCTGGGGCCTTGTAAAAGCCATCTGGGTTGTAGTGTGAGTGAGAGTGCGAGCGTGTGTGTCTGCTTGCATTTTGAGTGTCAGAATGTGGACCTGCTCACTAATGAACCGACTTGCTCCTATTAAATCAGCGTCTCTACAATCACCGTCACACAGCTATCATTTGTGGTAAGTCTGCATGTGCGACATTGAAAACATGCCATTAAAAAAAAAAGTCCCAGTGTCCCCAATACTGGTCTGATCACGGTGACATCAAATCTTTTTCAGTTTCTTGTTTGGCTCTTTACAATAGCTCAATATATGTATATGTATATGTAAATATTACCTAATGCAATCTAATGACTGAATAATATAATATTATGCATACATTAACATATATATATTAAATATATATGTATATATATATATATATCTATATATATATAAATATTATAGAGAGAGAGAGAGAGAGAGAGAGAGAGATAGAGAGAGAGAGAGAAGAGAGGATAGAGAGAGAAGAAATATGGATTAGTATATTATCAAGAGGTTCAAGAATCAGTTGTATCAGTTATACTGTACTGTACCATACTAATCTATACTATATAGAACTAAGTTTAAACCAGTGTGCTTCTGCTTGTGGCCTTCAACAAGGTCATAGTGACCACAAACCAAAACATGTTGGTCTAGCAATAAAGTTGTTTTATATTCTGCAACTGTTGCTGGAGTTTTGATGTCTTTAGGCGTTTTCCTCCGTGCACCTTGGAAGCAGCTGAAGTTGTGCCAAAAAAACTTCACTCTGCGTCTACTACAGAGGCACATTTTATCATACTGTAAAGTTACAGCAGTTATGACATTGTTTATTTTTGCATTATTGGGCTGTCAATCGCAAACAAGTACTTATCATGAAATGCATAACCAATAAATTTAGTTTTACACTTTGATGGGCAACATATCTAACTGGAAGAGAATAGGAGCTTTTTAAGAGTTAAGCCAGTGATAATGCGTCTGCAACTTTAGTGCATTTTTTTTTGTTTTGCATCATGCCACTGTCTCCCCCTGCTCACCCCTGCAGCTTATTTGAATGAGCAGGTTGCCATGTGCAGAGTTGCCATGTTAGGGTAACTTAAAACAGGAAGTGTGCATGTTTTTAAGAGAAGAGGGGCAGTGAATTTTCGGGCTGGACCTTGTTAATGAAATGGCTTTGTGTTATTTACAGCCCCTTGTTAAAGGCTGGATGAGTGTGTGTGCTTGTGTGTAAATGTGCATGCATGTATACATATATATATATACCTGCATATGTATGCAGGTGTATGTGACTTTTTGCCCATGTACACGTGTGTTTTATGTCACATGATATGTCCAGCGTATATGTATATGCGCTCGTGTGGGTGCACAGAAGTTCCCATCACACTATGCCTGTTTTACTGTTGCACAGCCTTTTATAGGCAGGTCTTTATGATATGTATTTAGGGCAATTAGTGAGGAGATATATTGGCTCATTATAGAGAAACAGGTGCACCACAAATGGGGAAATATATGAACGGTGCATCAGGGTCACACACTTTGTCGGCGGTGTTTGAAGGATAACAACTAGACTTATGTGTGTGACAAACAGGAGCGCACACACTGAATCAGTTAGAGCCAGACTGAGGAAACGCTTTCTTATAGTGGCCTCTGTCAAAGAAATCATACATTTAATAAAGAATGTTTATAGTGTTTAAAAGTCAGCTACAACAATTGTTAACAGGCTTAAGAAAAACACAAAGTCTGTCCAAATATTTAATAAGAGGAAGGAAGAAAGAGCAAAGTATGTGTTTAGTGGCTGGAAAGAACACACACTGAGCAAAGTGGTTGTTTATTGACTACAATGTCTAATGTTGCCTTTGTCTCAGATTTTATATACAGAATTAGAATAACAGATGTTTTAAAGTGTCATTCATTTGTATTTGTCTTTTAAGTGTTATGCTCTGGATGCTTATACCTCAAAAATATAGAAAATACATAATATCCTTATAAAACTTTGCCTCTGTCACCAGAACAAGGACATTTGTGAATTTAGCCACAAATTAATTAATTAATTGAACTTAATTAACATCTTTGAAGTATAAGAAATCAGGACATATTACCACCACAAAAACAACAACCAAAAAAGTAGCATAATGTAAAGCTTTAAACATGTTGTTATGCTTTGTAATCTTAAAAAGCTAAAATAAAAACAACCAAAATATTGGTCAAATATTAATGAGAACAGTGATCTCCATATTTAAGCAAATAATATGTATAAGCATTGTTGATCATATTCTTCTTAACGATGGTGATTTTTTTTAAAGTTTCCTTAACAAAAAAAGAAAGTAACTAAATCAGTCAAATCTTATACATCCATGCCAAGAATAATAAGAAATAATAATGAGGAGAGGAAACTGGCATTCAACACTGGCACAACTTGACCTCCATGCTATTGACTGACATCGGAAGCGAAACACAAAATGGGACAATTCCTGGAACTGTGCGCACACAAATAGGGAAGTGCTGTTTAGGACACATTTGCAGAACTTGTAACACTCAATTATTTATTAACACCTAAATAAAGGAGTCCTTCCAAGGTAAGCTCTGGATGAGATTTTCAGCAGATGGTAGTAATAAGAGGTTTTGATAACGGGCAGCAAAAGGAAACTTCCTCGCTATTTGTTTATATAACACTGTGGAGAATGATGAAGGGGAAATGGAAGCAGAGACCAAAGCCACACAGATACAGATACACACTGATAAATCTATTCATTCGTAATCGTGCTCCTAGTGATCCAAACCAGACAATTTCAAGAAGAACCGACAGATTTCTTCCCCTCCTCCCTCCAATTTTTTATTCAGTTGCTGTTCAGTTTCAAATCAGCATTTGTCCTATCTGCTACCTCATTCCTTGAATCTCAGCAAAGCAGATTGACACAAAACAGAAGACATCACATGTCTCCAACCATCTTCTTTAAATTTCACTTTTGGGAGAAAGCCATTTTAATGCAGCATTGTAGAAAGTTGCTGTGTCCTTGTCTGTAGTGACATCATGTGTTGGCAGACAGCTGAGAAAAGATGAAACACGAACACTAAGATACAATAAACGGTGCTCAAGGTAAAGAGAGCAAGAGATTGACAGACAGCGACACATTGTGCTGTCTCCTTCTCACTGTTGTCAACACCTATAGTCCACCTGGGTTTCTGCAGGAAGCTTGAATTTGAGAGGCCAAATCAGCAAAAATGCATTGTGCAAGATATTAGTGCCCCCTCCCTTCCACAGAAAAGAATAAAAAAAAAAAAAAAAGCATTTCAGAGCAGCTGGCCAGGACAGCATGTGGCAGAACCCCTGTGTGGCTGCAGGCCTGGGCCTTATTGGAACCATCTGAGCTTAACTTTGGGTTTTCTATAACAACCAGACTCCAATTTCTTCTCTCACCATTAGTGTACGGCCAGGATTTACTCCTCGGTCTGATGACCCGAGATTAAAAGATTTGCTTGAAAATCAAATATTTACAATTAAATGACTCAATAAAAACAAAAGCCTCATCACTATAACACAATACTCCATTTTGCTAGAACGACTTTTAGCCAACGTCTTTTTCAAATTAAAGAAAAAAAGAAAGAAAGGGCAGATGTGTCAGCTTAACGAAAATGTATTTTTCTGTGTCCAAATCCAAATGTGTCAACTTTTGCTGTTTTAAAGCAACCAAACTTTAGTTTTCTGCTCACTGCATTTTATATGATATTAAAAATGTATTTTTGAGCCAACAACTTTTGGTACCTAAAGCTTTTTCACATTACTCCATATAAATAAAAATGCAAAGCCTTGTTTTATCATTTTAAAAAAATGTGCTTCTATGACAGGAAAACGTGAAAAGAGTGGATACAACTTTATTATTACTATCAAATTATAGTAAAAAAAAAGCAGTTCTGACTTATAAACTCACTGGCTTCAGGCTGTGAATTTTTATATTGCAAAATACTTCAAATTGCATTCAGGCACAAAATAAAAACAAAAGCAAAGAAGAATAAAATTAACTGAGGTTAACTTGCCAAAAAAATACAGATTTTACATTTGCTAGAACAAGCCAGTGATAGGCAGCTTTATTCTCTTTCCTCTGCCAATATATTTAAAATCCTACTTTTCCTACTTGTTATAAAAAAAAGAGAAAGAAAAGTGAAAAAACCCCACTGCATTTATGCTCTCTCGACTTCCGTGTCTGGCAGTTGTGAGGCACAGAATGCCCACTAGGATTAGCTGTAGGCATAGAGGCATAAATGATGCTATGAGACGTGTTGCTCTCCTCATAGAGGATTAGATGAATATCTGGCTATTCTCATCTCTGCCACGGACTGATTTAATGTGTATGTTCTCGTCAGCGCTCTCTGTGTGGCTGCTTGAGTGTGTGTCTCAGTCCAACACTAGCTTCTACGTCACGTTACACACATGTAGAGCCCAGTGCTCCCCTCTTTTTCCCCGAAACCGGGGGCTGAGACTAGCCAGGACATGAAGGCCAATAAAGCTTTCTCTCTCTGAGTGTTGGACCTGCTGGCAAGAAACAGAGGAAAAGACCCATTTCACTGTTGTGTAAACCATTGTTTCATTTCCACACGTCTCTCTCCCTCTTTCTGCTCTGATATTTCACAGGATTTTTTGGCTCCCGTTCAAGTGCGAACACAATACGGCTATTGAGATCACGGTTAGCACCTCTCGGCCTGCATTGAATTCTGTGCTAGCTTTAGCACCCGCAGCCACCACCTCATGCTCAAACCACTATAACAACTTCTTTCTTTTCTTTGCAAACCCTTAATTTGGATTTTGACCCAAGATGCAGCACCAGCAGACTCATGATACCCCCGTGCCTGATATCTCATCTCACTATCTTAACCTTCGCCCTAACTCTTTTTCTGGCGGGGCCCCCAGTGTGCAGGTAATGGATCCTGCTTGAGCATCTCCACCCAGAGGCCCATATATCTAACTTTTAATTAAGAACGCTCATCCCTTAACCCAAGAGAAAAGGAAACGGTCAAATCAGCTGCGGGCAGCGGTCTGTGGTGCAGAAGGGTCCTGCAGTCATCTGGTTCGTGTTAGACACAATATTAACAGTGTGTCAGTTATCTGCCTTTTAATGTATGATGGGATATATGGAGGAAGAGATGGATGGATATGGGCCCCCCTCAGAGAACCTAATGCCTAAACAGGCACATTAGGGTGATTGAGGCACATGGAGTAAATGGGGCCCAGAATGGGAGACTTTGAAGTTATTTATAACTGAGGGGATGTTTCCAGGAAACACAAATAAAAATAAAATTGTCCGTCACAAAAAGATTTTGTTAAACAAAAGCAATTTGAAGATGTCGACCTTTAACACTAGATAACAGTTTTCTACTTCCTAAGAACAGATGTATCAAAAGATTAAACAACAATGAACATGGACTACCCATCGGAGAAATGAAAAGCTATCGCAAACCACACGTGATAAAAAATTCTAAACAAGCAGGCTGTTTTGAAGATAGAAAAAAAGGACGGTAGGAAGAAATGAGGAGATAAATGAGAAGGAAGAGCGGCTGCTGACATGAGCCCTCTCCTCTCTGTCAGATAAGAGATAACAGGGCAGCCAGTGTTTAGACACACCATTAGTAGTGTCATTAATCACACACACACACACATACATTCACACACAGAGGGAGTGTGGAGATGGAGGAGGACACTGAGTATCGCTTAATTACTGCTTCCAGGATGTAAGATTGCATACTTTTCTTTTAGAGCTCAAGACTTACAACAAAGCGCGCGCACACACACACACACTGAACACCAAAAAGCCAACTAGCATCAACAATTAAAAGGCAGTATGCAGTGACTGCAGAGATTTGATGTCCATATTTATACTAAAATGTAGTGTTCTTAAAAAAAAAAAAAATTATTCATTTCATTGCAGAGAAATAAATGACATGAAATACTGAATGCAGTGGCTGTTTGATGCACAGAGTTTGGCTCGGTACAGAAGGGTCATGAGGGACAGAGAAAGGGCGCAGGCCCAACTTTAACTCCCACCTGGAAACTTCTCATTAAAGCTTAAACGGCCCACGGCGTCCGAGTCTCCATTAAAATCACACCAGCAAATAACAATGACTTTCAAACTATCCTTTGACTAATAATGCTGTCATTACAAGTTACTTGTGGCATTGCAAAGACCAAAAAAAAAAACTTTTTGGAGTAGTCTGAGGCTCCCCGTGGTCACATTAAAAGCTAAGGCATAATTTGGCCATTCACTAACAACTCTTGGAGAATGCTTCCCTAAAGGAACACAATCAGGCATAATTGGCCAATCAGCAGTGGGAACAAACACAACAGTATACCTCACACAGTGTAGCCGTTTGAGACAGTGCACGAACACAAGACCTCAAACAAAAAATAAAAGACAAAAAAGGCCACAATCTGATCTTACAGTTATGGCATTGCTTAAAAAATTAGATACATTATGTATTTTGTTGTTAAGGAAATATATATTGATTAAAAGGTCCAATCAGTAAGAAATATCATATACATGTGCAAAGATTTTAGGAATTATCACACATGTAAAGATGTTTGCAGAGTTTGTTTTTGTCAATCACTCGCAGGTTAATGTGTGTATGTTCAAGATTTTGCAAACCACTTTCAGTGTGGTAGCATGTTTGTGATGATAAGGTGACCCTTTTTATTTCACTGATGATGATTGAATTCCCCTGTAATTTATTTCCACTCAGTCAGATGCTGCGATAAAAGGATGGAAATATGGTTTTCTTAATTTATCCTCTGTCATTTGTCCCCTGTAATTCCAAATATTCTGGTTTCCTTCATAAGAAACCTTCAGTCGTTCCATGAGTGTTGAATACATTTTTATTTTATTTTTTTAGATTTTACATCTGATTTCTTTTGACAGATTTTAACAGATTCCAATCATTTTTTTAAAGCCAGGTTTTAAATGTATTGCCGCTCATCACAAAACTACTGATCATTTTGTGCGTGCTTTGGGACCATTATTCACTCATAAACAGCATATCCAAAATCTATTTTTTATTAATGCAGTTCAGTTTTCTTCAGCTTAGTTCGAGGCCTTTTCTTTCATTTTCAGGCTCAGGAAATCAATCACGTGTCCTTCGCCTCCAGTTGATTACTGTAACGTACTGCACTCCAGAATCAGTAAGAAGACAGCTTACAGTTCGAACAGAACTGCTGTTGTTTGGCTTGTATCTTGTTCCAAGATACGTGACAACATTAGTTTAGCTCTTAGTTAGCCCTTTCTGTCATTACCAGTGGAATCTAGACTACATTCTAATATTTTATTTATATCTGTTATCCTTTAACTCTTCAGCATCCTGATCGTTGCTTAATATCCTCTGTTAGGAACCTGCTGTCTGACTCTCAATTTGACCAATGATTATAATTATTAGTGTAGTTGCTGTTTAATTTATGTAAAATAAACGGCAAATTTCACAGTTTTCATTCCTGAATAGCATTAAAATTTGGAGATATGAGGCTCTCCCCTGTGACTTTTACTCAACAATAAAATCTACTGCCAGTGAATAGAAGCTGATCAATAACACTAAGGACACCTAAGGTGCAACAGGTCATCTCTCAGCACTTAGACATCATTATCTATTATTGACTGACTATTGATCAGTTCAGCTAAGAGAAGTCAATACAGGCATATAAACTCTTAATTTTATAGACTTTGTTAAGTGAATAGAATGCATTTTAATTTTATGGCATAATAGATAAGGAAATTTTCACCCTTAAAAAATGCATTGTGTAAAAATATTTATTTCAGTCTCTGGAAATGTAGTTTTTTTTTTTTACTCTTAGTACTGTTGGTAGCATTTCAGTACTTGAGGGCATGATAAACCTGCAATTTTGCATGTATTCTGTAACCACAATAAAACGAACAAAATGGATTTTCATTTGTCTGAATGTGGGCTTGAGCTTGTTAGTTGTACTAATTACTCCAAACAGCAAATTGGATCTTTTAAGCCTGAGGGGTGTATTCACTGTGACCTCCCCGTGTGCTTGAGCTCAGTAGTCCTGGGAGGTATTTAGGAGGTAAACATGTTGACTGCACCTCCACCCCGCAATGCTACCATCCATTTACTTTCCCACATGTGCAATTAACGAGCCACTAGCTAATTTGGGGTCTGTGCATATATGCAAATGAAAGACAAACAAAAGGGAACGGGTGATGGATGACAAGAAAGGGGGCTTTGAAAGGGCTCGCATAGGACACTTAGCACTGCAACACTAATTAAAAAGCCATGGCACTGAGCGCACGAAGGTAACTCATTAGCTGCAACCTGCTTCTGTGCCACACGGTGCACTGAGTGCTAATGCTAGCTAGCTGTGAAAGAAGGAAAGCCACATAAAGAAAAAGGAGAAAAACAGTAAGAGAATGATAGACATGGGCATTGTGGTGCACTGAGGTGTCCATGTGGGCATATAAGCCAAGCCAAATGAGCTTGGTTACAATAGCCTTCCTGTGCTATTGCCCATTAGTTTAGTGCAGGGGGTTGCAAGCTGAAGAAAGGTTACCATAAGCATGGCAATTAGGGCTATAATAGGATAAACAACAACCTGGCCAATGGGGGGAGTGAAGCAGAACACAGAATGATTACAGAAGGTGGGTGACTTTAGCTATATTGATCTGTGGCACTGTGGTGGAGGGAGCTGAAAGTGGCACCCTCTGAGCCTGCATGGCTTCTTTACTCAGTGCAGATAATGCCATCAGTGTCCAAATGAAAACTCAGGCATAGACAGATTTTCACACACTTCTCATTCTCTCGTACCTGCACACAGACGCACATTCACTTTGTATAGGCATGCAATTTGTGCTACACGTGCTATATGTGAGTAGGGATGGGTATCGAAAACCGGTTCTTGTTGAGAACCGGTTCCCACTGTTTCAATTCCTTGGAATTGTTTGCCATTTTTGCAAACGATTCCCTTATCGATTCCAGTCGCCCCAAATGACATCACCACGTTGCGGAGCGTCATTAACCTGGCAGGAAACACGGCGCCTCAAAACTTTGGTTATACTTTACGAGAACGGTTGACAACAGGGCAACTTGCAATACTTTCTAAGTAGATATTTCATTTAAGGGAGGAAACACTAAGAATATGCAAAAGCATTTGCTCACAAAACACACGATAACCTTAAATGAATGTCGTGTTTTTAATTCGCTCCGGACTCGTGAATCTCAACCCAGCAGCAGCGGTAACGTTTGCACGTCCTCTCCCGTTAATGCGGCAGGTAAATAATCAACTAACAGTGCATATTATGTTAGCATGATCTGCCTTATTACAAAATCTGCCATTACTGTGCATTTAGATAACCATGATGAGAGAGACAGAGTCTGGCTGGCTCAGATGCTGGCAGTTCTCGCTGCAGTCTACCGGTAGCGTCTCCTTTCAGGCCAGGATAGACGAATGTCACCGAGCAGTGACTAAGTTAGTGGTCAAAGGCTTGCACCCATTTGCCACAGCAGATGCCCTCGATTTTCGGTAAGTGAATGTGTTTAATTGTAGGCAGGGACATTACTGGATATTCTTGTGTAATTGCTACTAAATAATTTATGTTATACTTTGTAATTGCTACAGAAGAATATTTATCTTATTATTTTACATTTACAATTTTTTTCCTGGGGACCCCGTGACACCCCATTGAAGAGCCGTAGGCTGGATCTCTTAAGATCTCACTGTTGGGTTTGTAAGGCCATGTTACTCCTAAATTTCTATCTTGTTCAAAGAGAAGATATAAAACAAAGTTCTAAGCTAATCGACCTTAGTGTTCCCCTTTTTAAAAAAGAATCGATAAGAGAATCGATAAAGAATCGAATCGTTAAACAGAATCGAAAATGGAATCGGAATCGTGAAAATCTTATCAATACCCATCCCTATATGTGAGTGACCCATCTCCACTAAAACATGTGCTGTTTTTCCTCTCTAGTTATTAATTTAATCTCTGTGCGAGTTGCCACAGTCTCTCTCCCGCGGCTCTTTATACAACTCTTAACATTTTCTTCATTGTTTAGCTAAACATTTTCCAGAAATACTATTTTCATGCAGGAGGGCCAACGAGGAAGGAAAAACAGGAGGGAGAAACAAGTGCTGTGGGATCAATGGTGCAAAAAATTGTTTTTATCGAATGCCGCATGGCTCACATTTCCTGCAGACACAGATAAGAGAAAGAGACTGAGCAGACCCTTCTGTGTGTGTGTGTGTGTGTGTGTTTGTCTGCGTGAGAGTGTGCACGTGTTTGGTTGGTTAGGTGAGAGTAGGGGAGGGTGTTTGTGAGGTGGGGGGCAGAAATAAATGAGATTATTGATGTTACATGTCAAATATAATTGCTGAGATTTGAGCAAAAAGAGGGAGAGGGTAGGCTGATGGGCTCGCTGATCCGTGGAATGCTTCATTTGGGAGAAAGGCCAACAAGTCACAGAATTTGGATTGTGACCTCGGGTGTGTGCAGATGTGTTTGTGTGCGATACTCCAGGAGAATGAGAGTTGTTAACTTTTAAACTTCCTAGTTTCTAGAGAATTAAACACGCAAACACACATGAGTCTTAATCTGTCAGATATAATATGTTGTGATTTTTTTTCCCCTGTGCATGTCCACCTGATTTTTCACCTCTCAGGGCAGACATTTTGGAAAGACCCTCCAGGAAATTCACAGAGGCCTCAAAACACACATATTTTTTTCCCTGCCGGAAAAGGATTTAATATGAAAAAAGCTAAATGAGAACAAAATCTGTGAATACTTTCTGATAAAAAACGTTCTTACTCAATGTAATTCTGCAGATTACGTCAAGTGGAGGCCTCTAGTTTACCAAAGTAGGATTTATTTCAGGACAATTTCTTCTTCAGGCAGACTCAATTCTTTCAATTCTTTCAAGGCTCCAAGTGAAAATGGCTACAGAAAAGATTTAAATAACAAATAAAGGGAAATACAAATACAAGACAAGACAAATGCAAGTTCTGTCACTGGTCACCGAAACCTGACACATGTAAATCCTTACAAATTGCATGAAATTGTCAATGCTAAGAGGGCACCTAGCCTGTATGTGTGTGTGTGTTTGTGTGTGTGTATTGCCCACAAAGAAAGAAATATTTCAATGAAAATGTTCAATTATTCACAAAAACAAACATCTTCAATTTGCAGTGCTTTCAACCCTCTCTACTAATTGTATCACTTTCAGCTTATATCGTCTTTGTCAGAAAATAGCTTAATTTCTGAAGGAAAATATCACATTCTGACTTATCCCTCTTAAAAGGTTACATTTTCCAACTCAGTGGCCAAGATGGCCCTCTGGCGCTATCATTATTTAAATGGTAAATGTCAGCATCAACTTTAGGACTATTTCTTGAGTTTTATAGCAGGAGAGGACTATTGTAAAGACACAACAGAGAGAATGAGAACATTGCATAATGGCACATTATAGGAATAATGATACAAGCAGAGTGTACAAAAGCAGACAAGTTTTTTGTTTCAGGCTTTTAAGCAAAACTTCACAGCACTTGTGCATCTATGTCTTTCTGGCTTAACGTGACCCTGTGTGTCTCTCTTGGGAGCACATCTTGTCCAGGCCCAGTTAAAACGAACCCAATCTGCAATTGGATCCCAAAGGTAGACAAGTTCTCTTGCCAAGTCTCACATATTTTATGGCAAGATCTGTAAAGTAAGCCATCCACCTTGGCCTTAGGTTCACGGCACCTCCATAAATACAGAGCCTATGAAAACAGGGCACAGGGGTCAGGCCTGATCACAGACCTGTGGAGAACATCTTCCAGCCAAATGGTTTGTTTTTCGATTTATTTAGCTTCCCGTTATGCCAGAATTCTTGCCTGATCTTTGAATAAGACAAGTCCGAGAAATGTCTATACTTGTATGACAGCATGCATGACTCAATTTTATGAAATTATGGGTTGACAGTGTAAGCAATGTTGGAGTTCATTGCCCCAGACTACTTCTCTGCTCCCTCCCCACCCATCTTTTTCTATCCACAAACACTCCACAGTCTGAGTGTGTATTTGTGTATGTATTAAGATGCCGGTTGAAAATGTATCTAATGACTCTAGCACTGCCCTATCAATCAAGCCTTGTGAGGACAGTGAAAATCAATGGTTCCACGCAGAGCTACCTGAGGTCCCCCACACTTCATTTGTCATAACCGCTCAATACGTCAATGAGCAGAAACTACAACACATTTCAATCAGGAGGCTATTGGCAAGCGTGCTGGGTGTAAATCTTTTTGGTGTTTTCCAATGATTGTGAACTTCTCTATTTCAAAGCAGCATTGTGTTGTGGCAAAGATCATCTATTCAAGTCTTCAGTTTTAGTATTTCTTTCATTGATAATTCATTCATCCAATTTTCTTTTGTTTCTCCCAGCCTGTCATATTTATAGTGCATGATCTTTCTTTGATAGCTTCAGCTTTTCTTTTTCTGTCCCTCTCATTTCTCTCCTTCTAGCTCCCACTTCTCTTCTCTCTGGGCGTTTATTGACATTTCCCTCCTAACCTTCTCTCTTACGCTCACCTTAATGCGTGCTGCCTTATCAGATGCACAGGTGGTTTGGAGTTTCATTCGACCTCACTCCCTACTCTTCTCCTTTCTTCCGGGTTATTCATCCCTCCTTCCTGTGCTCTGAAAGTCAAGCTTCCTTTTACAAAACCCCTGCGGTCTTATCTGGGAGACCCCACGACCCCACAGTCATTGCAGCAGCCAGTAGGAGAGAATGGAGACCACGGCTCCCGCGGGAGGAGGACAACGGGACTAAGGTGTGTGTCCGTGCACGTGTGTGTGTGTGTGTGTGTGTATGTGTGTGTTTAGCAGCATTAAAGCAGTCTATTTGCAGTCCAACTGTCTAAACACTTGTGATAACATACAGTGCAGCAGCAGTAGAACATAGTACTCCAGGGACAGTGCTGTTACTGCTCAATACAGAGGGAGAAAAAAATCCTAGGGCTGAAAGTAACAGTTATTTTTATTCCCGATTACTGATTATTGATTATTTCTCATTCAATAATTGATTGATTTATCTTCAAAATGTCTCAAGATAACAGTCTTAAGACTAGAGACCAAAATGTTCCAAACCCACAGAAATCAAACTTTCACTAACACAAAACATGACAACACATAACCTTAATGATAAAGCAACCAATGTGAATGTGAAACTATTGAAATGATGAATATAATTAATAAATTCATTATTAATGACCCTACTGATATTTAATTTGTCGTGTCCTAATGAGGCACACTAACATAGACCCACATGTCTCGTAAAGGATTAAAAAAATATAATAGATAAATCATTTCTTTTTTTTTTCTTAGAAACTCTAAATTGTGACCCGATTACAGACGCGTTGAAGGGACTTTATCGACACATTAATAACATCCACGCTGTTTCTTACAGTTATTTTTTTCCTGTTTGGAAACAAACCAATGAAATGAAGTTATAATGTGCGCTGGAATCTCGTGTTTCCTTCCTGTGCTGTTTGTTAGTGTGTGTGCATACTTGTTTTGTTGTGTGTGGTCTTTGTCACAATCTCTGCAGGTGCACCCGAGTGTACGTATCCTTTATTCACATCTATTCACATCCTCATTCTTTTCTGGCAACGAGAGCTCCCAGAGGAAAGCACCTGCCACAAATGCACATGAACAAACACACATTCACACACACACACAAACACAGCATATATTCACAACTACCTACACACCTACACAAAATTGTATGCCCTCAATGTTTTTGAGACACTGCATTCTTGCCTATTTTCTTGTGTTTCCTTGTTCTCATTTTCGCTCTCTTAGTAGCTTCGTTTAGGTAACCTGCTTGCCCTCACTGCCGCAGACACACGCACACACACACACACATGCATGTGCACAGATGTTGATTAATGAATAGAACAATGGATTAAACCTGCTTGGAAGAGCAGGAAAACAACAGATAGCAAAGGAAATATATAGGACATAGAAGAATAGAATGGGTGCTAAAAACAGAAATGACCGTAAGGATCTGGTCCAATAGGTCAATGATCAAAGAGCAGAAAATACAACCTTAAAAAGACCTAAAACACTATAGCTATTGTTCACAATGAAGTCAAATCAAATGTATATACTGTCTATGTGCATATAATTTCATAAGAATAACATTTTAAAGTTCATTCGGTTGAAACTACACTAGTTTGCGATTCAAAAGTCAAATTTGGACAAAAGTGGTCTGTGTACAAATGTGTTCATATATGACTATTTTAGGTCATACATTCCAAAATGGTGAGATGGGTAGCGATAGACAGACAGCGCCTGGCTGCTGCTGCCGCTGAGTGTATTTATAGGCATTATCATCTAGTCTGCAATGCCAGCAAGCTACGCTAAAGGCATGCTATTAGGTTACAGCGGGTGAATGACATCACATTGAAACGGGAAGGACAGATGATCAAGACATTACGGTTGCTCACAAACTTTATTTCACTTGCCCTTTTTGGAACAAAACACTTCAGGTCTGATGTCAGATTCTTTCTGAAAAGTGAATTTAGGAAAAATGCGGTGAGTTCATTGAACGGACACAACAATCCAATTTCTATACAGCTACCTGCAGGGGTTTTATTTTTGTTCATTTTTTTTTTATTGATTGTTTACAGTCTGTAAACTTCCTGTTTTGGACAATAAAATATTATCCAATAGTGATTATCAAAGGATGGGGTGTGTCTGTGATAACCACCTCAGTTTAATGGGCTCATTAGTTTCTTGACTGCGTATATTTGAAAGATGAAAAAAGTTAAGAGCTGTGACATGTGTGAAAGTTACTGCTTACAAGACTTCATTTGAAAAATGTTCAAATGAAGTGCAGGTTAATTGCAGCTTACCACACTGAAACATATTTAAAACACATTATGATTAATATCAAGTGCATTATTAAATCCAGCATGTGGCTTACAGGTTCATAATATTTACAATCAATGTTCCCTCTAATTTTTCATGTGTCCCTTGGACCACTGTGAGCAACATTAGACGTGTGCACTGTGGTCACGCCAGCATCAAATCCATCCAAGTTAAATGGTTTATTAAAATAATCAAATTTCAGCATTTACATTAATGTTAGACTACTTTTAATTAACTGCTTTAGCCCACTTGCAATGAAAATTAAAAAATAATCTTATTCATGACCTGTGTAGCATGTTAACACTATTGGAAGTAAAAATAACTTGAACTCCAATTTTGAAAACAAAACTTTCTTTTCTTTTTTAAAATAAAGCTCTGACTTGTAATGTATACTTTATTGATCCCCGTGGGGAAATTCCTCTCTTCATTTAACCCATTCACTCAGTGAAGCAGTGGGCAGCCATTGGGCGCCCGGGGAGCAGTGTGTAGGGATGGTACCTTGCTCAGGGGTACCTCAGGGTAGCTGTTCAGGGAAATCAATCCCCCGACCTACCGATCATGGGGCCACCGCTCTACCTACTGAGCTATCCCTGCCCAAAGTATTATGAGTATGAGTCTGTGGTCTGCAAAATACAGTATGACCAATGTTGAGAAATTAATTATATAGTTACTTCTTCAAAAAAGTAACTGAGTTATGCAAAGTTTTTTGCAGCTGTTTACCTAAAAATGCAGGCAAGGTGTTGGCTGCATTTTTAGGTAAACAGCTGCAAAAAACTTTGTTGTTTTTAAATAAACATTTCAAACTATTTACAGAACAATCAGCTGTTCTGCATCAAATTTGATGCCACACAAATTATTTGTGCCACTCCAAAAATAATTTCTGTCCACTATGAGATTAGGGAGAATAGCAGCCTGATACCTGCAGGCCTGACAACAGGATGTATCACTCCTGTAACACCTGTAACAGTAACATTCAGCAGTTGCCTCATTTTTCTGACACACACAACAAAACTATTGACTACACTACACACTAACTACACAAGATTTGCGCTAAACGTCGCAAATCTCTCATACCGTTGTCACTCCTAAAACTTCCCCCTTCCTAAACTACTAAATGCCATGTTGCCATACCATTTTTTGATTGGTCGACATGGTACTTTTTTAGACCAAAGGGTGGAGTTTTTTTTTTTTTTTTGCTCACAGGCGGAGAGTGCTTTCAAGCGTTTTCCTTATAATATTTTACCGTTTCTTCCCGCACTAAATATAAACAATGATAGTATTCAGGAAGAAAACCAAACATTGCATTTTTTTTTTTATCATAACTCTGGTTTTACGTGGCCTATCAACACAATTTAAAAACTGGTATAAAGTCAACACTTTTTCTGTCAATTGTTCCGTCTGTCCTGCTCGCATCTGTAATGGTTGTACACCTTGTCATTAACGTGGCTTCGCTCCACATCAGCCACGCTGCTTTGCTAGCTAAAACACCGGTGTCGGTACATAAGGACGCTGTCATATCCTGTCAAAGACGTTGATTAGCTGCGTATATACAAATGTGAATCGCATTATTGGCTGGACTATGGGATAAGATGGCATCGTTCTAATCCCATACAGGAGCAGCCAGTCACTTCCTGACTAACACTGTAAAACAGAATTGTTAAAGTATTAATTTTAATTTTAATTCAGGTTAGATTTTTTTTTGTGCACAACGCAGATTTTCTGTGCGCAGAGAAGGTGCCAGCAGTGCGCAATTGCGCACGCGCGCACCTTAGAGGGAACGTTGTTTACAATACACTATTTAAAAAGCATCTGAAAACATGTTGTTTTCACCACAGAAAGGACTTGGCTAGCTTTTCTGATTCTTTTTAAAAAAAATGCATTTTGAGGGTGAATGTGTTACTATAATAGGCTTTAGATTAGCACTGCTATTCTAAAATGTCCTGATTCTTTGGGTAAATAAAGGAGAGAGTTGAGAGGCCGCTGAACGTTTTTTAACCAACACCTATCCATCGCTGGAGCCTATCACAGCTGACTTCAGACAAGAGGCCGCGGAACACAGTCTATCACAGGACTTACCCTGAAAGATGGTAATTTACACACACACATCTATGTGCAATTTAGAATTCCCAGTTAACTTAACAAGGATGTGTTTGAACTGTGGGAGGAAACCGGAGCAGCTGGAGAAAACCCACACAGGGAGGTTCTATTCGCTTTATCTGTTTGCATATTACCCTGGATCGCCGCACTCACATTCCTTACATGTTTCACCATCTTATTCTCTCCCTGCTGTCCTCGTTTTTTTTGTGTTTTTTTTGTTTTTTTTGGATGTCAAGTGTATCACTGAAAAAAACATTTTAAATTCAGGCTATGTGTGAAACAATATTGTGTAGCCAGGGGATGCACAAATGTTTTGTTTGCACCATGAAAGAGTTTGACATCAGCAAAGGGAGCAAAAGTTTCACACTGAGACTTAAGTATATATGAAGCAGCCAAGATGTCAGCATAGCTTGTCCTGGCCTCCATGTGTCCAAGATTTCAGATTTGACAACAAAATATAAGTTGCACTGCGGTGAAAGGCACAATGACGAGCTGTGTGTCTGTGGTGGAGAAAACTGTACTGAGCTCATGTTTGTTTTAGCTGGACTGCCCATGGAGCTATATGTGTAAACACACACACTACCCGTTCCAACGTCCAGTTAAAGGATACAGTAGCTCAACTCCCCAACATGTGACAAGTTTTACCTTTCACCTAACCCCTAAAGGTTCTCTGTCCTTCCAGGTTTAGTCAATAGGGACTAACAGATATGTTGTTAATGGATAAATTCATAGTTCTCCAATCATGGGCGGTGAGTATTGGAGGTTATCATCCCCGGTATAGAGAGAGACAGCCTAATTCCTTCCAGCTGCGAGGCTCTGAGGGTGTGTGCATGTGTGTGTGTGTGTGTGTGTGTGTGCGTGAATAATTGAATGTTCAGGGGCTAAAAATGACAGATTTACTTGGCCCCTTAAATGCACCAGACAGGCAAGGCTGAATATACTGTAAGAGAGGCCTTGTTAGAAAAAGATGAGGCCCCTCAGACCAGACTGGGCACTTACTTACTTACGATTGTGTGTGTGAGTGTAAGAAATATGTGTGTATGTTCATGTTTAAACACTTTACTTCTTTTTTAACAAATGCATTGGATCTGTTAATATAGTTACTGCTATGTGCTGCTGTTTGTCAGAATCGTGTAGCATTAGGACATTTTCTCTACTCGCCACCTTCTTTGCATTCGTGTGTGTGCTTAATTTAAATATAGCAGCCACCTCAACACACACAAAGTCTACACTCACCTTTTCTCCAAAGTCCACTTATTTAATTTCCTCACTTATGCAGTTACAGTAGTGGGACTATACCACAACCTCTCCTGCAAAGCCTACCTTGTGGCCAGAGGCACCTAGTTCACAGCCTCACACAAACACATAAACACACACACTTTAAGTGGCTTTTCCTAGACCTATACGTTGCTCTTGGCCGATGCACTTATATACTTAGTGATGCTGGCAGCAGTCAGTGTTAGAAAGTCACACATTTGGAGAAAGAGTTGGGGGAAGAGTAACAAAGGACCAAGAAGGGTTATTTTTATTTCATTGAATAGATTGTTGTATTTCATATTAAAAAAATTTACTCCTCAATATAATGCCTTTGAATGACTTGCTCTCAGTAATATTCTGATATTTAGCTAGTATTTTAATAAACTAACCAAATCATTGCAGTCATTTGGCTACAAATTCACCATTTCCTGCTATAATCCAACTACAACTCCAGGAAGCCAAATTTGTCCAGTTTGAAACATGCACTTACATGCATGTTCACATCTAAGTTCTATACAGCGGTTTTTTGTTTGCCTATAGTGAGCACACAACATCTGTGGAAAAGTAGAAATAGCTTGAACTCAAAGGTAAACTTCAAAAAAAGGAAAGGAAGCCCAAAAATTCACGTGTGCAAAATTACATGCAAATAAAATGGCCATGCAAATAGATGAGAGACTGGATGGATGTATTTACACACCTTAAGCACTCACACACACATCATGGACACACATGGAAGCAGTCACGCATAGCCAGAAGTACATATTAGGTCACATACTGTACATTTGGTCGTTTGACATGTATGCATATGTGCAGACACAAAGAAAAAAAAGGCAGGGGGTGGGGGGGAACACAGGGGAAATGCAAAGGGTATAATTTTCCGCAATCAGCCTCCGCTTGAAACAAGCAATTAGGTGGAATGTGCGGAGCATCCCCTTTTGCTGGGACAGACTCAGTGTGTATGTGTGTGTGTGTGTATGTTCACGTTTGGGTAGACCTTTCATCTCTTCCTTGAGGTCTCTCTTGTGGTTAGGTAGGGTGGTTCAGGGGCAGTACACAGCAAATTTGATAATTCCACCACCAAATGGACCAGAGCATGACCTCATGTTATGTTATACCATATAGGATCGCAATACAGTTAATCTGTACTGTAAAATACAAACTGTGTGTAAAAAAAGATACAAATTGTGTGAAAAAACACCAGCTTGCTTATACACGGACATCTATTTATAGCATGTTATAAAGTAAACCCTGCTAATCGTGAGCCGGAAAGAAGTATGTGTCATATGTATTTATCTATATGAAAACAGTAATATAAGTGTGTGAGTGGATTAATAAGTGGTTTCTTAATGCTAGGGTTCAAGAGAAGAGAAGAGAAGAGAAGAGAAGAGAAGAGAAGAGAAGAGAAGAGAAGAGAAGAGAAGAGAAGAGAAGAGAAGAGAAGAGAAGAGAAGCAATAGACAAAACGAGCAGAACAGAAATATATTGTCTTAGGCAGCCATGGCAGTAAATTGGGGAAATACAAGCCTTAATCCCAAAGGTGGAGTTTCCTCCTTCAGGTTCCTTGAATAGGAGAAAGAACAGAGCACACTCTTTTATCTGTGTGGTCCAGCAGCTCAGCTTTCTTTCTCTGTCTGTCTGTCTCTGCCCTTCTTTCCCTCCTGCTATGGCTTGTTCACAGTCCACAGATGTGGTTTGTTCTCTGTTCGGGTATTGTGTGCATGTGCATGTGAAGTCTGATCTCCTCCCTCCAGATGCCCCTTTAACCCTGGAGTCACCTGTGTGACCTGTCTTCCTGTTAGTCCTTGCTATATAAGTTCATGCGAATGCAAAACCCTGAAAGAACTGCTCTTACATCTGATTCTTCTCTTGATTCGTGATCAGTTATTTTATCCAGACATTTAACTTTTCTTCCTAAAACTTTCAGAAGCCACCTCATGAAATCGCAGAACATGCGAGGTAACAGGATAGGTGGTAGCCGCTATCAGCTTGCAGTCTCATCTGTCTACAGAATGGCCACCGGTGTTTGTCCTCCAGATCGCTTCAGTTCATTTTCCCATCCAAACTGAGAGGCGAAGGGATGTTTCAATGCTTAAAGCTTCCATTCTCTGTCGTGATTATTTTCTTACACGGTACTTGTGACTAATACATGTGTATGTGTGAGGCTACGTGTTTATCTTTCATTAATTATCAATGCCTGTGTGTACGTAGGAAGACGTGATTGTGAATATATGTGCACGATCCCGGAGTCCAGGGGCCGAGTTTATTGAAAACTGCCGACTCTAAGATAAACATACAAGCTCCGACAAGATTCTCCAAAGAGGAACAAGGTGTCATGGGAGATGCCGGGAAAATAATCACAGTTCAGAGGTGGAAAGTGCAGAGCGAAGAGAAGAGCAGAGAAAACAACACAGGAGAAAAATAAACGGCAGGTGTTTGAGAAGATTTAGTGTAGCACTTGCAAAAACGGGAAATGGGTTCACGTAGAGGAGGAGCAGGAATTCCACATTCTTGGGAAAAGACTAGTGTCAGAGCGGCGAAGCAGGCGGGGAGACTAAACGTAAACCTTTCTCTATTGTTATGCTACATCTCCTTTTGCTTGGAAAAACATGAAGTAATTCAAAAAAACATTTACAGCTTGAATAAGGGTGGGGGGCTCACTCTGAAAGCCTACAGAGCAAGGCGGGGTGGGGGAGAACTGTGCACCCAAATGGCAGCTGGATTGAGGCTTGCTGGGTTTTTGGTCTGTGGGCCAGTATAAAAATGAAGTGCTTGCGGCTGGTGGGTAGAGAGTAAGGCATCTGATATGGGGTCTGTAAATGTGAGCAGTAAAGGAGGGAGACTCATTCCACCTCCTCATTTGGGGGAATTACAGTGACAAAGAGCAGGCCTAGCAAGAGCAGCAGCATCCTGCCATGCATGTGTGCACATACACACAAATGCGGGTATGAAAAAAAACGAGACATAACACCATCTCCGTTTAAATATGTCATTCATTGACTGCATGATAATAATGTGATTTAAAAAAGAAACGTCCGTATCATGTTTCCACAAAACTTTGTAGTCAATCCCAAGCAGAAACACAGATTAAAATAGGAACACATCACAACCCACAAACTTGCTTTGTTGGGAAAAAAAAATCCCATAAACTTCCAGAAGGGGGGAAAAAAAACCCAGTTCAACCTACCGAAAGAAATAGATGCCTTGCTTATGAAGTTCTTTCCTCCCGTTATAGCAGAGCAAACCTCACAGAATGATTGCAGTACCTGGTTCCCAGGGCCTGAAATACAAGCACTCTTAAAATAAACCTTTAACTCTTGCCACCAGGCAGAAAAAATGGGCACTAAATGGGGATTTCAAAACAGCAACAGCTAAAAATACAATATTGGTGGAGTGTGAGGTCCAGCAGCTGTGTGTGTGTGTTTGTGTGTGTGTGTGTCTGTGTTGAAAGAGAAAGAGTTAGAGAGAGAAGCTGGCATTTCTGTGGCAGGCCATGAAGCGCGAGCCAAGGGACCTGAGGCAGGCAAGCCGCTGGAATGCACGGGCCGACCACCAGCTTCCTCCTAACAGTTATTGACAAGTTGCTGCTGGCACCTGCTAGAGATGGCCGCAGGACATGAAGAACCCTCGATTCTAATAGCTATCAGCAATTTTATTAATCACTTAAATGTTTAAGTCATTTACCAAAAAAACTGAGCCTCTATGGGACTGGGAGTTGGACTGTTTGTTTGAAATCACTCAATGAGAAATTTGGATCAGTACTGTCACTGCTCTTTACTGATCCTAAGTTACACAGAGTGAATGAAACAACAGAAGAATGCTGGAGCCAGCCAGGTAAAATATAAGCCATGTTTCTTTTGGCTACATGGGAGATAATGGGGGTAGAGGATTGAAAGCTTAACAGGGGGCCAGCACATCTGCAAGCACTGGCAGCATCTGGCATGCCATCTTCCCTTGTTTTAGGAGATGAGGAAAAACCACCGTGAGCATTTGTGCATGTGTGTATGTGTATATGTGTGTGTGTGTGTGTGTGTTCTGGGCCCATTTCCAGATCCAATGTATTACAAGAGTTCCTGCTGTAAGATTATATTTGGATTCTCTAGGCAAGCTTCCAATTATTACTGGCACTTAATTTTCACACCATTTGCAGATCCCTTTAACCAAACTACCCATAAGCCCCTCTGTCTCGGCCTCTCTTTCTCTTACACACATCTCAGCTGAATATTTTACCTTGAATCAGCACTTTTAATTGGTTTATTGGTAGGGAGAACGAGGCGGAAGGCTGGACGAAAAAATGAGGAAGTGATGTAGCACTTTTGTGCTGTAAGAGAAACATTGGACACATACTCTGCCAACATGTTGTGCACATACAAGACTGAGCAAAGAAAGAAATTCGCTTAAGAGTTAAGTGCAAATGAACTTACTAAAAGAGAATTTCACTTCAGAAAGAAGACATATTTCCATCTATCTTTGAAAGAAAGGGCAGGGGTCAGGTTTGAATTCAGGTCCAAATTCTTTGCACAGACATACACGAAGAGTGACCTAAAACAGTACTATGCGACCAACAAGGCAGGAAAAACAGGGAGGATAAGAGAAGAAAGACAAGTGAATGAAAGAATTAAAGAGATGAAATGCAGTATAGATTCTTCTGGATGAGAGTGAGCGTTAGGCTGTCACAGCACAGCACCGATGCGCTCATCATTAAAGAGGTGTAGGTAGGTGTGTTTTGTGCACACAACCTAAAAGCCTAAAAAAAAAAGGAATGAAGTCTATCAGCAAGAGTCCTCGTCAATGTGTCCCGGCATAAGTGTGCATGCATTTGTGTGTAAGCATGAAGATTTACAAACTGAATGGTTACTGAAATATTTTTTGTCACAAAATAAATCCCTTCATGTTGTGTATATTTCAGTGTTATCCAAGCTTGAATTAAAGGCATCATTCAAAAACAATGATAAATGATTCTTTCCATTTGGAGAAGCTGTTTTGCAATTAGGGGGAAAAGGCAACAAATGTAATGATATTTGTTTTTCTTGGCGTGAAATGGAGATCAGCACACTCAAAAGCCAAGGAAAACAGGACCAGACTTTTGTCTGATATCGAATATTTTGAACTGGCTTTGGTTCAATCACAACATAAAATATTGTTTTTACTGGTTAAATCAAACTATGGTCTCCACTAACAAGGCTTTTATCTCAAACCACAAGCCCTCTGTGATTCTTCCAGATGCGTAACAATATGTAAATGGACATAGCAGCAGATCAGATTTTTTTCAGTTAAATGGTAGATGGTTTTTTTTATTTCATCATTTGATTTTTCATGTAAATAATCAACTCCATGTACTTCATTACTGTCACTGTAGAGATTAGTTCATCCCCTGCAAAGTTTTTAGATGTTTTATCAAGTTTAGTGTCAGGAATGTTGCTCTGAAGATAGAAGCTGAGGTTTGGTCAGCAGCCGTTTTCAAGCTGTGTTAAATGAAGCTCTGCTTTGCCTCGAGCCCTACATCAACAGCTTGCTGTTCAGCAGCAAGCTTAGCATGTGCAAAACTTTGCATTCTCATCTTTAGATGGGTGACTTTTTTCCTGATTTATTAAATAAACCTGAAAATAAATGCACAATCCAGCTACATGACATGTACATTAAGGTGCGACTGCAAAGACATATAAGGTGTACTTCAGCTCACAGATGCTCACACTCACAAAGCAGTCAATTGGCCATGCCCCTAGAGAGCACATAGGGGGGGGGGGGGGGGGGGGGGGGAGGTATTATAATAATTCAATAAATAAACAAGTGCATTTCCCAAGTCAGCAGAAACAGTCTACTACTCCATTGTGTATGTGTGTGTGTGTGTGTGTGTGTGTGTGTACGGATGTGTGTAAGATTCCTTTTGGGTTCGCAAAGGTACCACACTGCCCGCACATCAAACACACACACGTACACACACACACAGCCTGTGTCTCATCATCTGTGAAGAAATAATGGAATTATATATATTTTCTCCCCTGCGCGCGACGAAGCATCAAAGTTCAGTGCTGTGATAAGTTGCCTGTGTGCTTTGCCCCTGGCCATAACGGTGTGTGGTGTTTTCCTATTACTGGCATGTCCTGTTTCATAGATGGATGGACCTCAGGCTGACGTCTGCCACTGCCTCTGCTCTGCTCTCCGTGTTATTACCAAAATCGATGTCCATGTCTGCTGCCATTTATTATCCCCCACCACACACACACACACACACACATTTACACACACACACACACACACACACACACACACACACACACATATACAGCAAATACACATGCACACAACATAAACTGAAATGAGATGGAGGGGGTATATTGGGAAGTTCTATAGCATGGAAATTCTGCTGGGCTTGTGAATCTCTGAGTGTGTGTGTGTGTGCTTTACAGCAAACTTGCCCAAAGATAAGTAAAGACTTGGAGATTTTGAAAAGTAAATAAGGTTTCTTGTCTCCCAATGCCTATTTCAGATGCCCATAATTCAGTTTTTGAGGTTTTTCTTATAATGTGACATCATTTTAACAAGACCAAAGGCCAGCTAATAAAAAAGCAAATTTAATTTTTTCCCCATAATTACCAAAAAACATGATAACAAAAAAACAAATCGGAAGCCATGTTGATAAATAATAAAGTTAGTATAGTTAGACAGCACACATACTGTCCTTAGTTAGGAATGGAGAGTCAGCTAGGTGAATGTATCCCGGTGATGGTTCTTCAGACGTCCATTCATAGGAGCATTTTCTGCCTCACTGACAGAAAACACCAAATCACTTACTCCTCCTTGTGGCAAAAAGTCTTTTTCAAATCTTCTTAACACAGGTGTGCATTCCTACATTCTCACCAGAACCAGAAAAAAGTGATAGTTTTTAAGCACTGTCTATTTATGCATGAAGATGTTTACTTGTGCTTATTTCCTGCATAGTTCTGAGTGTCAGTTTGAGTGCACATGTCCTTGTGCATGTGTGTCTGCGTGTTATGTCAAGGTAGCTTCTCAGCCGAGCCCCTGCGGTGCACCGAGCCTTCTGTCCTCCCCTCATAACCTCACAAAGACGCTAATAAGCCCCCCGATGATGGACGCTTATGGATTTCTGCGCCACTAATTTCCGTAACTATCACTGTTTGAAAGATAGCTGAGGGATTTAGTAGAGGGGGCCAAGAGAAGGCCCCCTTGTATTCTGTGGAAACACAAGAGCTGTATTATGTGATATAAAAAAAAAGTAGCGTCCCCCCCTTTTCTCTCCCTGAGGCTAAGACCATGATATTTATCTACACACAGTCACATGAGACCATTATGTTTATGGAATATCAAATGCAGGCCTACACTGTTGTATTGAGTTTAGGCTTGGTAATTGCCAGGGGGATGCACAGGTTTTCTGTGACAATCCACTCTTTCAGAGGTGACATTTGAACTTTGGCTAATAGACTGAGATAAATTTGTGTGGCCCACTGAGTGGAGAGTGAAATCGCTTACTAATGTTACAGCTAAACGTAGCAAAAGTATACAACTTGATGGCAACACCAGCATTCCCCTGATAAACACATATAGAAAAATAAGCTACGAATCAAAGGTATTTCAAAAGCATCAACCTGTGGGGCGGCTACAAGATGTATTAGTTTTCTATTTGTCGATAGATTTCCTATCACGCATTTAGCTCCCCGAGCAAGAGGGGTTTGTCATTCTGAGGCCATAGGGCCTAAAAATCCCTTAATTACATTGTAAAGACAAATGCTGGCGAACTCCTGTAACTCTATCCCGTGCAGCTGAACCAAACATTGGCCTGAGACTGCACCGCTTGGTAAAAACAATGAGCCGGAGAGCAGCACTTGCATTTCATGCACACCACATAACGCGATGCCTTCAGACTTCCCTCTCTCTGTACAAGGGGCTCTATCTACGTGAACTGCTGCTTATACTTCCACTTTCAGAAAGTTTAAATTTGGCTTATTTATGCTGTTTCCAATATCTGGTAACATTTCGAAGTTTACTACAGGCTGTCACATGGAGATTCACACATGGTGCAGTCTCTAAGAAGTGAGTGTGGAGCAGGTTTGCCCCCACTTTCTCCACTTACTGCTGAGTCTAACGCAAAACACCATCCATCAATGCCTGCCATATCAACACATTACAGAGCCCACTGGATATGCCAGTCAAACCGATGCACGGTAGCCACACACACCTAAGCATGTGTGTGTATGTCTACTTATCTCTGCGCATTTTCTACTCCACTTGCATTAATTAATTTGTCATCACCGGTTGTCCCCCCTGCCTTCACCTCTACAGTGGATGAATCCTCCAGCCGCGCTATAGCGAGTTTTGCTACCTGGGCCTTTTGCAGGGGTGGTCAGGGGCCAACTTTCTGTCAGTGAGGAATGTAATTAGGGAGAATTAAGCGGCATGGGGCTACAAGGGAGGTCAGGAAGAGCTGGCAGGGTCGAGGTGGGTCACTACCAAGCATTCTGTCTCTTTCTCCTTTTCGCTCTCTCTCTTACTCTTCTTGTAAGACAGGGTCGGGGTGAAGAGGTGTCATATTTAGTCCCGCACTGTGGGAGGCTGACGTGATAAGTCATGGATCTTTTCTCCCTCTGCTCCTGTGTCTTCATCCACGTCTACTGTCATTCCCACTTATGTGTTATCTCAGAGTACTTTAAGGGTTCCCTTTTAAACCTACATGCAATTAAGCACTAACAGCTAAAAGTTGGGCTCAAAGAGGCACAAAAATGACCAAGCATGTATTTGTTCTTTTTGTGGTCTGAACCAATCACAGACAGATTATAGTTGCTGGGACTTGTGATATCCAAATAGTAGCAAAGAACTTAGTAACTGAGGACAAAGGAATATTGCCATTTAGTTTGCTGAATGTAGATTAAAAATGCATGAGGCTTAGTCATGCATTTCTAGTTATGAGCACCAAAGTTTTTGAATGGCATGGGAATGAAATTAAAGCATTTTGTAGAGTCAACATATGATATGTGATATCATATGAAGATATAGATATAGAAAATATGTATGTTCTATATCTATATCTTAACTGTTTCACCACCTAGAGCTGGTCATCAAGTATCAAGACAACTTAAGTTCAGGCACCAAAACGTCCATTCAACGATCAGATATCGATGATCTGAGCTCCTTGCATGGACATGAAAATGTTTTGTTAAGGAGTTTAACTGTGTTTCATGTACACAGTAATTTCCAGTGGCTTTGTAAATTATGTTGAAATCCTCCATTATACAGGTATTTAAACTGATATCTGCCGGCATAGAAGTAAAGATGTATATATAAGGATGCAAATGTGTGTTTGTGGGAGAGACATAAAAACCATATGTGTGCTAAGGTCATCAGATACAGCCTGGAACAATATTAAGACAAAATCACGCAGGAAGCCGTAGCCAAAATATATCCGAACGAACAGAACAGCTCCCGGCCATCTGACAGAGTGGGAAGCCTATTAGGGCCTCAGTGTGTGTGCGTGTGAGTGTGTGTGTATCAGTGAATGTGAAAAAGACGGACCGTGTGTGTGTGTGTGTGTGTGCGTGTGTGTTCCAGCAGAAGGTCTGTATAAGTGCTTTTGGATGACATAATATAGACAGGGAGTCCTCAGGGTAGAAAACACTGTATAAACTGAATACACCCTCTGACTGTCTCGATTACACTGTGTGCATACACAGAGACACACACTGTGCAGCTGGGTGATTTTATTGAATGTGTGCACAGAGGGAATTTCCCCACTCATCTCCGGTTGAGTCTGTCTGTCAGTGGGCTACTCACTCGCTAACTCACCCTACCCATCTCTCTCTTGGGACGTCTCTTCTTGCGCTGCCTCTGCATCTCCTCGTTTCCTTCCTTCCTTGTTTTTGGCTCTTGCTCTTAGCTCTCTTTTGGCCGAGTCTGTAATTTCCCTCCATATCTCTTTCTTGCTTGTCTAGTATTTTGACTCCCTCTCTGTTGCTTTATCCGCATTTTATTGGTCAGTCTTTCCTGTCATCTTTAAATCAGAGTCTCACCAATCTCCCTGCTACTGGATGCCCTGGATGCCTTGTTGTTTTGTGAAGTCTTTTGCTATTTTTGATTAAGTGAAATCCAACATGGTATGCAGGATCGTCTTAAATTTAATCTGTCCTTATGCAAACTGGAATAAGCCTCCTTCCGCACCTGTGAAACTTTTAAAAATACTTTTTAAAGACACTTTTATTCAATGGTCTAAAAGGCTCCTGTGTTTTGACTGTTTCCTAAACTGGGAAATAAATCAAAACAACTGGAAAACTTTAGGTAAGATTTGGAATGATCTTGTTGTTTTCTTTGACAAAGCTAGAAATGTTTTTTTTCAAGGGGTGAAACAGCTACAAGAATCAATAAGTTAAATGTAATAAATGTTCCTTAATCAGCCTTCTCCTTTACACGAGAGATGGTAATTGCACCTGTTCTTTTGGGGGAGTACTCAAGTGTGTCACCTCAAAATTTCATTAAGGGAATGATTATGTTTGTCATCACTGATGAGTTAGACACAAATAGCAGCTCCTGCCAAAAAGCATCAAGTAACAAGAAAACAGTAAGAATTATTAAAAAAAAATAATAATAATAGGAATAATATCTTCACATTTGAACTGTCAACTCTAATAAAGAAAGTAAAAATAATTTAACATGTAAAGTGCACAGTGAAGTCTTTTTTGTGACAGGAGCAATAATTTCTCTGTTATCTCGGGCTTTACAACACAGTTGGAAGCAAACAGCTAGGGCTGTTCGATATCGGATGACTATATAGAAACGTCTATTGTTTCATTTTATGCTATAGTTTGTTTCGTGGTGTCGCAAAATAAAATCTTTACGGCACTCTTTATTTTTTCATCGTTTTGATGGTGACTGTAGTGGCTATATTAATTTCTTAAAGTTCTCTCTTTCTCTTATTATATAACCACAATACCGATGGCCTGTTGGTAAAACCATCGCGTGTCCGCTTGTTTATGTTCCACATAAACGGCCGTTACAACTTATGTCTCAAAATATGTAGTTTCATGCATCGGTTAAAACACTCGACTCCAGGTACAGGACCCGCAGCTGGAAACACTTTACACAAGACGAGCTGCCCGAGATTCACAGAATTTACAAAAAATGTTAAAATTTTGTGATTTATATCGTTATCGGACGACAGATGTCTTATATCGGGATGTGAGATTTTGGTCATATCGCACAGCCCTACAAACAGCTTGTTTCCAAGTATCTCTTTTGGTTTCTTGTTTGCTAAGAACTTATGAGAATGACAGGACAAATCCTCTGAGGAAAAGGTGGAGGGAGGTGATGACTGATGGAGAGAAAATGAAAGATGAAGGTAAATCTCCCCAAATTTCATCACCACGGGAAGGAAACTCACATTTAAAGAAAATAAAGAATGATATTATTTGTTAGCAGACTGAACAAAGACTTAATTTTGATAAGGTACAATATTCTACTGTATTATACATTTCGATTATATAAAGAGATGGGCAGCGTTACTGTAATCTGATTACTTTTTTCAAGTAACGAGTAAAGGGATTACTATTGCAAAAACGGTAATTAGATTACTGTTACTTTCCCGTAGGAACGCTGCGTTACTGCGCTACTAAAACCGTGATTTTTTTGCGAGAATGTCTCATGACAGTGACGTAAGCGAGTGCGATGTTCGTGACAACAGCTGTGTGCAGATCAACAATGGATAATATAAGGAGTGCGGGAGAGAGTATGAGCGTACAGCGTTTAAAGCGTGGAAGTACTGACCTTACTTTGAGTTTGATTCCATAAAAAGTGACAAAAACATTAGTGTCTGTTGTGCGTGGGAAGAAAACTTCTTTTTAAAGCGAAAAAAAACCCCTAAACAAGCTCCGAGTGCGCAACGACGTAATGGGAAATTCATAGAGAAACTCGTGGATTCTTCAACTGACCGCTGCGACACACCTGCACCAGGGCAAACCTCCGCCTACCCCACTCCTGCTTTACAGGTGAAAATAGAGCAACAGGGCCGCTAGTCTTTGATTTTATATATTTTCTGCTGTGTTTCACTTGCATCTATTTGAAAGACTGAGTGTAAAAATATTTTATTTTATGTGCTGGAATGTGCAGAAAATAGGTTTAAATGTTAAACTAATTTCTTCAAGTCAGAGAATGGTGCATATAATTAAATTTTTGCTTGATGCATAAAGTTAAAAGATTAAAACTGATAAAACAAGTTTTAAAAAAGAGACTTTTCCATTTGATTACATTTTGTATGATGGATTATGCAGAAAAAGTAGAATTGGGCTGAAAGATCTATTGTTTTATTACCTTTTCAGGTTGTAAATCGTGTTTTTAAAAAGTAACTAAGTAACTAAGTAATTAATTTCTTTTGAAAATAAGCAATCAGTAAAGTAACGGGATTACTTTTTGGGGGAAGTAATCAGTAATTAGTTACTGATTACTTTTTTCAAGTAACTTGACCAACACTGATTATATATGTGGATATAAGAAGAATTGTTTCCTTTTTTATTCATCAAACACTATTAGTGTAACCAGAGCCAAAGGACAAAGTGTTAAACACATTTTAATAGCAGTGCTCCGTGCCTACTGTGCCATCCTCTATAGGTTTTACGCAACAGCTGGAGAGAATTACAGCAACGTAAGCTGTTGGAAAGCAATCCAGAGGTTTTGAAGAAACAAGCCAGATTTAGACCCAACATATAGCATTTTAAACCATAATTACACATGTAAAGCCTGAAAGGGGCAAAATAGAAAGTGTCTGGTAAAAAGCATAATTAAGACAAACTGATGTTGGTGGAAAAAGTCAGCGCTGGATCTTGCGTTGAAAAGAGGGGATTTTCCAGATTATTTTATTTTATTGTATTTGGAGTGGATATTTGGTAATTAACAAATTCAATTCTTGTAGATAAATTCCATGATAACATTCCTGAAATGAGCCTGAAAACAGTTTGTTCATAATTAGGTTTAATTAGGCATTCTTGAGTGCTTTCTAAAAAGACAGCAGATTATGAGAGATGTTTTAATGGTTTTATTCTGTAACTCTTCTATGGTAAGCTTACATGATCAATTCAAGATGACATAACCTACAGGTCAAGATGATGCTTATTACTTTATACAGTTATACTACAAATGATACAGTTCATCCACTTTGTGTAACAAGCTATTTTAGCGCCTCTCCTTTTTAAAGGCATATAGGCTTTTGAGGCGTCTTCCATTTGATTGGCTTCCTCTTCTAAACTGAAGGTTTGAGCAGATGGTGGGTGAGGCTAGCATGTTCACAGACTTGTGCCTGACATGACCATGTTATCCACTGTCCCTGACATCATTTAGATTCAAGAGTATAAAAAAACACTCATATTTTCTCATATTTAATATATAAATATATATATATTGGGCAAAGCTTTACAGAGATAAATGTTTACCATTTGAAGAGAGATATATCAGACAGGTCACAAGTCTCAACTTTCCATTTCAGCTGTCAGCTTGAAGTTTACAATTCAATTTTACTGCTTAGGCCGACATAGTTACACACACACATACACACACACACACACACACACACATACACACACACACTCACGCACGCGCTAACAAGTATTACTATGCGATGGATGGTAGTATGGGATGGTGTTTCCGCAGAAACAGTGGGAGGGATATTGGAGCCAGACGTGCAGAACTGTCAGGGTCTAGTGATAGGGATGGGTGTCAGTCACATCCCAGGGGTCCCCACATGTACGCTTACACACACACACACACACACACACACACACACACACACACAGAAAACATTATTGTTAACCCTTTTGCTCTCCATTGCACACAGATGAGTGTGATTTGATGTGCTGTACCAGATGTAAGTGGACACCCTTATTCCCCTCAATGAAGATATATTCCTGGCCAGAGGTGGATGTGGGGGTCTGACTCTGCACCTTTACCATGCGGGGCTCAGTCCACATCTGCTTCCCATCAGCTATAAGGCTTACCTTTTTAAGGCTGAGGCGAGGGCAGGCGGGGAAATGTAACAAGGGAGTGGAGGGGGGTGAGCAGAGTTTGGTTTTGGCTTGATTCAATTACTACCACCACCATCAGAGAACATTCCCCCTCGGGTGTCTAGCTTTGAGTGTGCAAGTGTGCATGCATATGCATGTGTTTATGTTGCAAAGACCAAACTTTGTATTGGTCTTGGAGCATGTGCGCGTGCAGTGGTTAACAACCCAGGGTCACTGACATGTTAGATGGTCGCTCAGTGACCCAGGAAGGCCCCAGAAAAAAGTTGCTGGCCATTCTGTTATTTCTCACCTCTGCCTCCTCTGTGCTTTTCATAGAGAGATACAGAGAGGGTGGGATTACCATTGCTGGAGAAAATTTCTGAACTTAGTCTGGGGAATTAGTCGGGAATGTAAGTATCATATTAATTTTGGGGGGAAGTAAATTACCAACTTCTTAGCATAATAACATATCAAAACTGGAGTAAGTTTTGAAGGGTATTATTTACCCCAAATATTCACTCAGTGCCCATGATAACAGCCACTAACACATGGTCTGTCTGTTGGCAAAGGAGATAGCTGACAGCCACTCATCAGGACCCTTTAAAATAAAGTGGATGAATACAGACCAGAAAGAATTCTCCTTCTGCTTTATGTTATTTTCATGTAACTGCTGGTTACAATTACAGACAAGTCCTGTTGATACTTTGGTATTTACCAGCTGTCAAAAAATTGCAGGTTTCACGACTGTTCTATCATTTTTCAGTTTTCTTCAGTGAGAGAAACTTGAGTGTTACAAGGAGATTATTCTAACAACAAACCCAACCACCACAGAAAAAGCGCAGTATACATTAAGTGTAATTACACTCTTTACTAGTCTATGAACAGAATATTTTTTAATTGCTTTTTTCATCTTTGCTATAACAGTGTAAGACACATTTGATGTACTGACAGCTGCTGACATTATCTTTTAGAGGAAGAAAAACTCCTGCCGCAAAGTTCATCGGGCCTCCCTGCTCCTCTGCAAACTATGTGACATTTTCATTTTAATGAATGTCACACTGATAAGGAGACATATGTTAGTGATGTATGGACTGTTACACTGCTGCCGCTTATACAGTATGTATGAAAGATGACACAGCCTCTGTGAATGAATCTGCCTCTCTCCAGCTTGAAGCCTCAAGCACTGAATCACATTATCTAAACAGTGCAAATGTTCCATCCTCTTCCACACATTTATAAATAGCATAAAATATGCTAATAAATGAGGCAAAAATATGAGAAAATACCAACTTTTTAGCAACCTTTTACGCCACAGGCATGAATGTTTCTTTTAAATATTTACAAATTCAATCACTATAACTGCCTATGTGTTTTCATAGTACTCAATTAAACTGGTAAAAAATGAAAGAAATCTACTGAACAGCTCACCACTCACTTCGTCCATATATTCGTCCAAAAAAACAACAACGATTAAAACCACAAAATGGGACAAAAACACAGCAAACAGCCAAAAAGCCTGGAGACGTACCACAGTGTTTATGAACATTTCTTACATAGAAAGCTTACACATGCTTGTTTTGCCTAGAAAAAAAAAATCAGAGCTTTGGTACTTTGGGTATTAAAAGTGCAGCACAGGCAATAAATTAGCCTCAATAAGATGGACATGTACATCGGAGTCCATACTTTTTCTAATAACCCTAACCAAAAATGGAGCTTGGCAATGAGCAATTTACTTTTCATTACAGATCCACCCTTAGCTCTGCGCAACACCATCTAATAGACTGTCTGACTCACATATGGGTTCTCTTCTATCGCTTTCCCAGCCCAAATGCTTTTATATCATAAATCAGTAGTAAAAACATCTCTGTGTGTAGCAGCTCCACTCGTCACATGACTAGCTTTGACCTTCTCCATCAAATATCTCTCACCTCAGCCTACTGTAGCCTTTAGCAGCGCTGCTAACCAGACGCAGATGGACATTTACAACTGACAGCACATGGAAAGAACTTTACACACCGAGTCGAACCTCAACACTGCAGCCTCATTTCTGGTGCCGTGTTTCTAACAGGTTCTGTTTTTGTAATTAACTGTCCTGCCCCATGAAAGAGTCCCTTTTCTTCTGCTTTTGACAAGGTCACTATAAAAATCAGAAAAAGAATTCGAACTCACAAATTCTGCCCATGTTGCAGTCTTAATGAAAAAAGAGAGTAGATGGAGTAGCTGCGGTGTAGAAAAAGGAAATTTAGGGATGCCATGTGTTATTAGATGGCTATAAATGACCGAGATTTTGCATCTTGTGCTTTGTTAAACAGCTTAGGCAATGTCAAAGGTTCAAAGATATCACAGAACTCAAAAAGTATAACTTCCAAGAGCTGAAATTAAATACACAGAGTCACCTTTAACCATCACACAGTCATGTTTGAAATTCAGACGTGACATGCAACACTTTAGATTCAGTTATCGTGCTCATAAAGCATTTGTACCTGTTTAATAAAACATGAAAACTGTCAGAGAAGATTATGTCAGTTATCTTTCCTGGGCTCTCCTTGTCTCTCCTCTTGTTAACCCTACTTGGCAGCCTCACACGCAGCCAGGGTTGTGCTGCAATGGGCAGACAAGGCTAAGACCAGGGATAAGGGAAAGTGCTTGGTAGACAACACGAGCTAATTTATAAAAGATACAGCGGCTGCCTGGTTTTCCAAAACACTGCAGGGGAACCAAAACATCCAGCAGTTGTCCAAACAGATTCCTCCTCGCACCACTCTGCAGTGGACGACACAGCACTGCTATAATTTACACACACACACACACGCAAATGCACAGGCTCTCTCTATCCTCTGGCGCAGGAATTTATTTTGCTTGGGGTGATTGCTGTGTCTGCAAGTTCTGAAACCTTGTTAATGAATTTGAAACGGGGTCATGCGGGGATTGATGGGTGAGAATTATTTGTGTGTGTGCAGAAAAAGGGAAGTGATGTGGAGAGTTATTATGAGATCATGCAAGCTAAGCACCTTTGTTTCACTATTAAAGTCTGACATTATTTTTGATAAAAATGATCCACAGTGGAAGATACGATGATATGATCTGCAATATATCTGTGATAACACCACTGTTGCCACACACACACACACACACACACACACACACACACACACACACACACACACACACACACACACACACACGCACACACACACGTTTAGGGAAGTTTATGCATATCTATGTTTGCATTCACATGTGGAACTTTTCATGTCTTTCCTTTCTGCAGAGAGGAAAGTAAAGGATATTAAGCAATAGGGGGCGCCTGCACACAGCTGGACATGCAAGTAATGCCAGTGCACAGAGAATGCACACAAAATGTGAAAAGAAAAGACTGTGTCCATGAAACATTTGTCTCATTGGGACATATTTGATGAAACATGTTCAAACATTAGTATATTTTCTCATTACGGCATTCTTTTGTTCATCACTAACATCTACAGCCCAATGTTCCCTGAGTCTCCTTTCTGGACACTAGCTGGACCAGTGTGTGCGGCTCAGTGTGTGTGTGTCTGTGTGTGTGTGTGTCTGTGTGTGTGCGTGACCACCACTCCCTTCTCATATCTGTCTCCCATCGCTCTGTCTTATCATAGCACACACATACCTCTGCATTGCCTCCTGTGATTGTGTAAAAACCCTGGGGCTTTTTTTCCCTTGTCACAGAGACAAGGAAGGGAAAAGTGAGTCTCGTTGCTTGTGACAATACTAGGGCGAGTGGGTGCTTTGGTGCTTGGGAGATTCTGTTGTTATAGGGACAAAACAAATAAAGTGTCAGCCATTCAAAAGATGGCAAGGCTCAAAAGGGTCAGGCCAAGCTAATTCCTTTAGAAAACAATCAACTGCCACGTTGTTCCTTCCCTCAACGAGCGCCTTGGCTTTCTTGACGCTGATGGAGATTTTGCAAACACTCTTTGCTGAATACCAATATTTCTAACAATGCTTCAATTGATGCATTTTTCAAAGCATGGCTTTGAAAAAAGATGCAAAACTATGAGAAATGAGGATCACACCATAGTGAATTAGAAATACTTGTTTTCTACTTGCAGAGTGTCTTTTGAACCCTAAAAAACCACCCAAAGAACCATTCATACTAAGAATCTGTGTTATTTCTCTGCTGCATAACTTGCATGTTGCGTAAACTCTCTATGGTCGTAATGTTGACTGTACTTCTTCAATATTTCTAGAAACATTTGCTAAACATTTGATGCCAGGTCAGGCAGCCAGCTCATTCCTGGCCTGCCATGTTGTTTAAAGGCAAGAGTCCAGAAGCTCCCTTTGCAGCAGAGAAAATTGCTGCTTTTACCTTGTGTTAGCACTGGAAATGGCTGCACTAGCAGGCTCAATACATAGGTCAGCCAGGATAACCCCCATATCCTGATTACTGACACAGAGTGCCCTCCGGAACACAGGCCAGCAATAAAAAAGGCTTCAGTGAGCTGCTGCAGACCCGGCTGCATGGATAGAATAGCTGTTTCGGACGGATGCTATAACTGTGAAGAGAGACATTAATCTACTGTGCTTTATTTCCTACTGTGCATGGGGCCATGTACTTAGGTACTGATAGAGGACTCCCCTGCAAAAAACAAACAAACAAACAAAAAAACATAATTTATAAAAAAAATGTCATGAGCAGTTAAAAAGGAAATATGCATGTGTGTAGAAATCAATAGGCTGAAGCAGAGCTGGCTTTGTTGCCACCACTACATTCACTTTGAGTAAACAGACTGAAATACTGAGATAAAAAATAGTAAAGAAGGAAAAAAAACGGGGGCTTTTAAATCTTCAACTGATATAGGAGAATGAAAGCCCCCCCACATGTCTATGAATATCTCTTTTATTATTACTATTGACCCAGTGCCATAAAGAATGGCAGGGGCTCTGCATTACTTTAGCCATGTGGATACTACTAAAGGGCAACAGACTCTCCAGCACAGAAACAAACACATTTATGTGCCTCCTCGGATTCAGGGCATACAAGGACTACCTCTTGAACAGATTTTGCACTAGAAAACTTTCATGGATTGTTTTTATGCATATTAATATTAATAATGACATTTCAAAAGCATAATAAGCTTGCTGAAAGACAGCCATTGTGAATCCCTTTCTGTTTGATGTGCAGTTACACATATGCAATGTGAGAAATAATAATGTTATAATAACTGACAACTCACAGTCAGCAGAAAACTGAAAACTGGAAGATGATAAGTTGTATGCCTCGTTACATGAATAAATGACAATTTGCTACTAACAAATAGCTTTTTCCACCACTAAGACAATGGCCTGGGACTACTTCTCTAATCATCTGTGTGTGTGTGTGTGTGTGTGTGTGTGTGTGTGTGTGTGTGTGTGTGTGTGTGTGTGTGTGTGTGTGTGTGTGTGTGTGTTGTGTGTGTGTGTGTGTGTGTGTGTGTGTGTGGTGTGTGTGTGCGTGTGCACTGGGGGGACACTTTGATAAATGGCCAGTTTATGGTGCTGTCACACTGAGGACGTCTATGGGGAAATACTTCCCCACAAGCCAGTGTGTGTGTGCGTGTCTGTGCGCGGGTGTGTTTATGCGAGGAGAGGGGCACAATGCTCTGGTCATCTAATTGCAAGCCTTTGGTCTGGCGCATGATTAATCAAACTGATTGGATGGGGCAAATATGGTTTGTAATAGCTCAAAAAGGGAGAGGGTCAAAGAGAGAAATGGATTACTCTGTTTCATTTGAAGATATGTGTGTGTGTGTGTGTGTAGGTGGGTGAATGTTTGCACGTGTGTGTGCACGTGTTTGTGCACAAAGGTGCAGAGGTGTGCACGAAGGGGGCTGGAGCGGGGCTGCTGTGTGTTTGAGGGTCAGAGGTCAAATAAATGGAACATGAAAGAGTAAAAACACAGTGCGGCGCTGCTGACACAGCCACAACCCAGTTAATATCTCACAGGGGCGACGCACTCACTGTGAGTACACTGACGTTTTTTTCTAGCGCGCACACACTCAACCGACAAACACATGTATCCCACCATGGTACACAGCAACGTTTGAGTAATTGAGCTGTGCCATTGCAGCTTTGTAATCGCTGACGTGTCTTTACATAGCCTTTGTGCCTGAACAATAGAGTTCCGGGACTAAGTTGTCGCTGGTCACAAGAAAGGCGGAAGAGAGAGAGGGCAAGAGAGAAAAAGGAGGGGGCAAAAAAGCAAACAAGCAACTCGGCCTGCATATATGGGTGCCACCTGGTCTTAGATCAATGCACTGACACATAGGTCATTTTTAATATGCTTTGATCTGCCGCCCCAGCTGGGCTGTGTGTTCGCGTGCGTGCGCTTCAGTGGGGGGGGTTGGGTTGTTGGGTGTGCCCGATCAAGCACATCTTGTTTCTGGACGCCGGATATGGTGTGTGAACTATCAAATTGTCCCTTTAATAGCCCCATTCTTCTTCACTCATTATCTCTTTCACTGCCTCCCTGGAGACGTGGAGAAGCAGACAAAGATGGACTGAAAATTTGAGGAACGGGTGACATGGGAGCAATTTTATGAAGCAATTCATTGTAAATGAATTATTTTAATTCACAGTCGATTTCTGCAGTCGTGAACTTATTGTTCGTGCTAGGGAAAGACTATTTGCTGTCCCGAAATAATTCATGTTAGCTGAGCCGAACCCCAGCGCCTATCACAATAGGCAGGAAAGAAAAATGCAAGCTCAGATAAGCATCCTTCAACATTTTTTGTGTGTTTTTCCATATATACAAACACAAACCATTAATCAAAGTCAATCTTGCTTCTCTCGGTCTCACTTTCTTCTCACGTAGTGCCACGCCACCCTCGTCAATCATGTGCTCCATATGAGAAAAACAACTCCTAATTGTGAGGAAGAGGTGGTGGCACACGGGAACATGCAGAGCTTAGTGATTCATTGCTCCCATTCAGAAAGACATGAAGATAATAGTACACACTCTCCATCTTTCTTTGCTCCTCACTCTCTTTCATTTTCTTGTCTCTTTCGCTCCATCTCTTTCTTCCCTTTCTCTCATTAAATCTATTCCACCCTTTAACCCTGTGGGCAGGTGCTACTGTAATTAGCCATTATTTGACTATCAAAAGTCAGGAGTTGATTAAATGGCCACAAAGCGGCGCGCAGAGCACTTTCCCTCTGAGCCAAGCCCCATAATTTCAAAAGCTTCTTGCAACCTGCTGAGGGCCTTTCAGGTCTGTAAGACGCCGCTTCCGACCGCTGGTAAGAGCCTGTTGCCGGCAGTAATCAAAACTGATAATCTTACAGGAGAGAAAGGGGGGAGTGGGGTGTAGGTGGAGGAGAGAAAAGAGAGTGAAAGAAAGAAATGGTTGGGGGCTTTCGGGAGGTTGGAACTCAAGCAGAGAGCCTTCCATTAGAAATGTGTTGTGGCTCTGAGGGGGCCGGTGGCCAGCAAGCGGTGAAAAATGCTGCCTTCTTAAGGCAAGTGAATGGCATCTCTTTAGTGATTAGGAGCTGTAATAATGGGCACCCCTGCCTGTTAACCCTAAGTCCATTTTATTGCTAATTCATTTACCTGTTATTTCAGACATACTTGACAGGAGTCACCTGCTAAGAAGTCATGTTTGTCAGGCAGGTATGCCCATTAGCTGGGGATCTTAAATCAGCCTCACAATGGTGCTGGTAGGGGAGTAGAGAGGCTGGCCTTGTTGTTAGCAGATAACACCACACCACAGTTATCCTGACCGAGACGGAAAATCTTTTCTGCCCCAAAAATAATTGAACTTCATCCCCGGAGCGATTCTTAATTAATGCATGTTTTTTTTCTTCTTTCTTCTTTTTTATTGTAAGTGGATTTTAAGCCAAGCTGATCTGCTTTTGAGCTCTGCTGTGAAAATCCTGTACACTCAGGAAAATATTACATCTGACCTGGCGCATTAAGGACAAAACAGCTGATTAAAAACGAGTTATGAAAACATGCAATAATCTCTTTTTGTGTGAAATTAAATGTGACTTTTGGACCCAAAGATCTGATTTTGAATTTGGTATAGTTTCAATTACAGCCTGACCTTTCGCATTCTCCCGATTGAATCAGTTTTCTCTGAGCAAAGCCATTAATAGCCACATAAATATTTGACTAGATATGGCTTATATTCAAATAAATCATGTCATATTCATGCTGCTATATTCCCCAAGGAGAAATGGGGCAAAATAATAATTTTGACTCCCTGGTTAATGTTCTGGATAATTCTCCCGAGGGAAACACTCTCTATGATAATATCCCCATATGAGCATCTTGATCTGAAATGTCACAGCTGAGATTTGAGTGGGGTTCACTCCCAGTGTATAGTGTATTCCCATAAAATGGAGCTGACTATTGACATATGTGACACTAGAACACAGCAAAATATGACGTGAATGTACTCTGTACGCTGTAAAAAAAAAAGCGTTGATTGGCGTTTTACATTTGGCTATTTATTTTCTCAGAAAGTACTTAAAACAGTAATCATCACTGACAAAGAAAGGATGTGCAATTTCATGTAAATTGATCCCTAACTGTCGTATCAGATAGTCCTTTCCTTTAGTGCCAAGGCACTGTCTGTAGGGTTCATATCAGCAGCGTGTAGGCCACGCTCTGTGACTGCAGTGAACTTCTCCCATTAGTTTCAGTGTTATTAGCAGAATAAAAGGATTATCCACTATGAATTACTGCTAGGACACAGAATACCCTCTCTTGGGAGGATGCTCTGTGTGAGCCTGCCTGCATCTGAGTGTGTGTGTGTGATATCCTCTCAGTGCCTGCCTCTCCTGGGATCCCCCACTCAGCCTAATCATTGTTTCTCTAACAGATAATTCTCCATGTCCTCACACGTGTCTCCTTGTGTGTTTGTGCATGTGTTAATTGGCACTGTGCTGGCTGAGTGTGCTCTTCCTTGTAATCACTTAATTAGGGGTGACGGCCCCGATGGTTGTTTACTCAATTAGCCATCCTCTTTAATTATCTAATTCACAGCAAGTCAACTGTCCTTGTTAGCACGGTCAAAGAAGTGATACGCTATGTATGCAGTATAACCGCGTGTGCATTGATGTACACGAGAGTCTAGAGCTCTGATGAATAAAACAACGCAGAGAGCAACGAGGTAGCTTGAAGACACGCATAAAAGGGAAGCTAGTGCTCGTGCTTAAGGCTACACACCGGCAAACACCTAACAGATACTTCATCAGACGCTAGGCCATGCTCATGGACCGCATATGAACGCTCGCCCACATGCCTCAGATTACCGGTGCCTTGATTCCCTGGGATTTAATCATGAAAGATAAAATCTACATCAAAAAAAAGAAAGCGAGTGAAATCTCATGGTGAGTATGATTGATGGTTGCTTTAAACGGAGGCGTCCAGGGCCAACTCTATTGTTTCTTTCTGACCAGCCATGCCATCCACCCTGCCACCTCCACCCCCACTCCTTCATGTGGATTAAGGCCTGCCGTTTATTTAACAGTTCATTTGAGCGAAGGGGCGACCAAGGTGAAGCCAGTGGGAGGCAAGAGGGGTTGGCAGGGTGTCTGTGCTGTGCCGTGGCAGGACGTCCCTTGTGGGACAGTGCCAGGCTGCGCTGTGGGGAGACGAGACAGGGCCTCCCCAGTGGACTAATGCCCTGTAATGAAGATTAAGACTCAGTCAAAGACCATACTGTTCAGCTGAGATTGGAGGGAAGGATGGAAGGATGAAAGGAGGGGGAGAGGGAAGGAAGTGAGGATAAAGGATAAAGTAGGGATAGAGAGGACAGAAACCCTGCTTTTCAGAATGTGTTTGAGGGTGGATTATCCTAATTTGCAGCAACAGGTACAGATACCATCAACTAGAGAAAAACCAGCCCATAAAATGAGTTGTTTTAAGGAGCTGTAATGCCACATATTTCACTTCTCTTGTGTGTATTCTACATCAAGATGTCTGAACCACTTTGGAAAAGGGGTTTTGTCAACAATGCGTTAAATGACTTAAAATCAATTAGCAGTGATATAGTAATGTGTAATTAGAGTTTAAAAAAAACCCCTTTAAACCCAAAAGATCTATTATTATCAACAATATCTGCTGAAGCAGTAAAAAGTTGCAAACAACCTGCATAAGATTATGGTTAAAACCATTTTTACCTCAACAATTTAATGCATTGAATCCAATAAAGAGATGCCACAATTTTGACTGTGAAGTCAAAGACCACACTCTGTGAATACCAAGACTAAAAAGTAAAAACCACTCCTGACAAGCTTCAAGCATTTCTAACATTAGACACTATTTATTACCATTTTACTTCCTCTTTGCTCTCCAAGAACATCCGGGGAAGATGTCTGTCAGTTAAAATGGTGTTTGTTCCACTTTCTCTCTCAGGTATTTAAGTGGTGAGGATGTGTACTTGTACTTGACAACTATGGTTACCTTAAAGAGAAAATGTATGCACTGCTAAAACAATAAGCTCCAAGTCTGCGGGGTTTTATAATATTCTTATTTAGGGATAACGTTTGTAGCAGGACAAGACAGGAAAAATACACTGATGCTTTATGAATCATAAAGTAAGTTTTACCTGCTTTACATAAAAGTGTGTTTTTCGATCCTTTGTGCAATCTTTGTGTTGATTTATTTGGATCCCCATTAGCTGTTACCAGCATTTTTGGGAGGGGTTAAAGATCCTGTGTTTTTTTTATCTTGAAGGCCCCATTTGCAAAATCCTCTTGGTTTCAGAGAAAGTTACTGATACATTTTTAGAACTACTTATTATTAAAAAAACAACAACATTTTCTGGCCTATCTGGAGTTTAGATAGACTTAAAACACACAAGCACACATATAGTATGCCAATATCTGTATGTGTATCTGGGGTTCTTTGTGGAAGTATCGAGATAGTTGACCAGAGCTGCTTCAACACATGACATGCTTCACTTACCACACTGTGGCTAAAAGCTCCCCTAAGACCTGTTACACTGAGACACACTCCCTCTGTCTCCCGCCACGACCACATCCTTCACTTTTCTATTCCACTACCACCTCCTCGTGCTCTTTTACTTTCCTCCTTTTCTCTTCTTTAATTTCTGATGAATTTTTAACATGTTTTGTCTACCTAAAATATTCCAGGGGGCAAAGTGATGCGTGGACACTGGGAAGGATGGACGGACGGGTGGGTGGGTGAAGAGAGAGGGGTATTTTTTTCACATGACCTTGTATTGACAGGGCCAGGCTCTTTCCCCCCACTCTCTGTCTCTCTTCTCCAGACGGGCCCTGTCTGTGACTGGGCTGGCAGTTCTTGCCTCTCTTGGGCATTCTGGCATTCCTCCCTGTCGTGCCCCCCCATCCCCCTGCCTCCGGCTGTCTCTTGGTTTCTGTGTGTTTCCATCTTTATTGACACACACTCTCTTGCTTTAACTCCATCTCTTGCCAGTCTATCTATAGATATTGTGTTGCATCAACTGCTCACCGGCTCTCATTCTGTCTCCCTTTCTTTGGCATTCTCTTCGGGCTGATGGATGAAGCGTTGGGAAAAATAACAATAAATAGGAAAGTTATGCAAAGAGTCGGCGTGCTCTTTTCTAAATCAAGTAAACAACTATGATCAAAGCACAAAGTGCAGATGAATCTTTATCTCCCTCACTCGACAGGTGAAAGTATTTTTATAATATTTTATACTATTTTATATTATTTTTGACAAGCAGGACCACACAACTCTTTACTTTCACCCTCCCCCGTGCTTCTCAGTTTCTGTGGCAACACTATGTGGATCGTCATGTTTTTATCACCCGTGCTCGACCAGCCGACCCTCTGCATTCACTCTGTCTGCCTTAATGGACTCACTGCTCTTTTGACAGACAAGACTCTGTGTGTGTGTGTGTTTTATAGCAAATCACACAAGACAAGAATTCTGCATTAGGATTAAGAGAATCATGAGCATTAAAAGAAAATTCCACTTTCTGAAACGATGTATGAAAACCACCAAATTCGGGAAACAGACAAAAGTTGAATGCCACACACTGATGACTTACAGATCTGCAGATGTAGCCCAAGCTGTGATGAAATTGTGTGATGGTCCATTTAGGCTACTGTTTGAGGAAGGGGGCTTCTGGATTTGAGTGCTGATTTAAAGTTTGAAAAATAGGAAACAAAACAAGTGCAAAACGTTTTCAGGTTGATGATGGTTCTCTCAGCCTGTTTACTATTGTTTCTCATTATTCATAGGAGCTTATATAAAAACCTGACTAATATTACATGAAATGACAGTAAGGTGACAATAAGTTCAATCGTTCTAGAGGGAGGTTTCAGTCTTTTATACTTTTAGACTTGTGTTGAGAAGATTGCAGTCAGGGAATACGAGTGTCCCCGCAAGCATAGTAAAACTGAATGTGTGAGGTCAATATATGTGAGGAAACTCATCTGACAGCCCCCGCAACTGTCAGAGTATCACCCTCCTTCTTTTGTTGGGTGACCCTAGAGAATGTGGTGGGAATGGCCACTGGGAGAGAGATTACGACGAGACAAAGACTGCGAGAGGGAATGAGTGAAGGATGGAGAGTGAAAGGCAGAAGAAAATAAAGTGAGGGATAGAGAGAGAGAAAGACAGAGGTCAGAGAGCCAGCTGATGTGAAAGTGCCTCCGATCACCTCGTGCTTCTCCTCCGCCCCCTCGCTCTGTCTCTCTCTATCTGTTCCACTCTTTCTTTCGTTCGTTCCCACTTGAATTCCTCTCCCAGCGCTTCACTCCGATGTGACGTTGGTTTTTGATTGACGATAACAACAGAGATGCGTCAGTCAAGGCCCACACACGCTGCACACACACACACACACACACACATACACGCGCACACACACACACACACACAAGTTAAAAGTGCCAATGGGAGTTAAAAGTGGCACTCGAGAGAGCAAATCCACACACACACACACATGAGTACAGTAACACACAGCAGCAGCCTCTGAGTGAATGCTCCTCACAAGGCATAATGACAGCATTCTGCAGTAACCATAGTTGGGACAGTTCCCACAGACAAGACAGGCAGAGAAAGAGAAAGACCATTTCTTTCTGTCTTCACCTCTCCTCCTACTCCCCACCTCTTTTCCAACAACCCTGACTTTGTCTGGAGCATGTGACCCTCCACAAATCAACACTATTGGCTAACAAAGTCTGGACAAATGAATCTTCTACTGTCACCAGTGACTCCAGACATATTTAGTAAATGCCCCCCCCCCCCCAAAAAAAAAGAGAAAATACATAAAAAATAATTAAAAAAATTTATGAAAAATTCTATCTCTGGGATTAAATTCTTATGCTTCTAAGACGTTTTTAGCTTCACCCGAAGCATCTTAAACTGCTCCTGCAGCATTATTGCTACGTAACTGATAAACCATCATTAAACAGCTCCGTTTGTAGAGACTGAGCTGAGTGTGCATTTTGGGCATTTGATAGACAGATAATGTACTTATCAACCTTTTACTTTTATACACAGTACAATATCAGGAGGCAAAGGTTATGAGCTAGAAGATCTTCCTGCAGCATTTGCTCACATACATGATTTCTCTGCTTATCTGCCTGTCTGTCTTTCTGTCTCATCTTTCCATAACCTCTACACAAACTATCTACGAGCTCAGAGTTGATTATCTCCTGGTTTCAGAACACTTTCTTCCTCTCATTGGACCAGACACAGTGCAGCATTTTGTGGTGTATATTTTAAAGGGGGGAAGGGGATGACAGTGGTGATGTGGTGGTGGTGGTGCTGGTGGGTGAGGGGGTGGGGGGCACGGAGCCAAGTGAAAACATGTCACTCAGGCCCCATTAAAACGTAACCCTGCCCAGCAGAAGAAAGAGACCCATATCATCATTAAGTCATCTCGGGGCGAAGCAAAAACCACAAATATTATTCCTGCAGCCCCCCGAACACCTAACACACACACACACGCATGCTTACACACTCCTCCCTTTTCTTTCCTTTAGATGACAAGGAAGACGGGATGATTGGAGCTGTGCTGTGTTTGCACACTGCCTGAGAATGACAAGAAGATGTTTGGGAACTTCCTGATCCTGGAAAGGTTTATATATTTTTTGATAATTACAAAGTTCAAGCATAAGTGAGTGACTATCTATCTATCTATATAGAAGTTTTTCTCTCAGCCCACAAAAAATTACAACATTTCACAGAAAAGCAACACAAATTCATATTCATGAATTGATGACATGTGATTTACTTAAAATTACTGAATTATCCCAAAAAAAGACATGCAGTTATTCATTTTAGCTCTCCATTAGTGTATGCATACCTCACATCCTCTGAGTGTAACAGAGATGTTTTGTACAATCCAACTTTAGACCTGCACTACGCTTTGAGCTGATGCGTGTGTTTGTGTTTGAAGCACACATGCACAGAGCCTTCCCCTGAAACCAGGGGGTATTTGTGACGTTCAGCATTATGAAAAATGACTTGCCCCCGTGGCACACTGGGGTGGCAGTGATTATAATATCCAGATAATCATTTCAAACAAATTATCATAATTATCAATCAATCATGAGCCTATTTAAGCAGGCGGAGGCATGGGGGAGTGTGAGGCTGTTGGACGAGGGTAAACCATGGCCCGAAGCGCTGGATCACTTCTGTGACCCATGAGTCTCCCTCTGTCCACATAATAGCCCTCATGCATTTAGGGTCATTTAGCTTGTGTATTTAGAGACTCAATTCCCCAGCTTGATATGGAGAAGAAAAAAAAGATACTCAGTGTGTGTGCACACACACCCATAGACTCAGAGCTGCAGCTGATCCCCATTTGGCTCCCTAGGCTTTCAACATGGAATGGGAAAAACCTACTAGGTCAAAGTTCATGTCAACCGATGTCATATTCCAATTTGCAAACTGCATTTACCCTGCAGATTAAATAAAGTCTGGTGCTTAAATGTGAATAAAAGTATATATGAGGGTCCCTGCCGAGCACAGAATGAAGACATGTTTCACTATGAGGAATGCATCAATGCAATATTGATACATTAGGTGACTATGCCCACCTATTGTCAGACAAAAAAGAGAGGAAGAGCGACAAGGAGAGTAACAGATTTAAGAGATCGTCTTAAACAGATATTTCCCTGTATCGTTTCACAGAAAATCCCCTGTGAAAAGCAGTGTGAATTGATTCAATCTCAGTGGTATTGAGAGGTGAATGAATGGGTCTTGGCGAGAGAGACAGAGAAATTGAGAGAGAAAGAGAGATAGAAAGAGAGAGAGATAGATAGTAGCCCTTCGGGGGAGATGATCGTCTTGGGAAAAAAGCAATCAGTGCTCATTGATTTTCTCTGCTGGTTGAATGGAGGGTGTCTATCTGGAAGTCATTATCTGCCATCTGATCTGCTGGAGTGTTTACACACGTCGGTGTGGACAGCAGCGCTCTTCTGAAGATGAGGATTAACACACACAGAGACCCACAGACAGACGAACACGCACACACTGCACAGACTGTGGTCTTTCCCCCTGCTCCGTATCTAACTACCACCCTTAAATCCAAGAAATCCAAAAAGAAACACAAGTCCTCCAATACCCTATTAATGTCCACACACACACATACACTTAAGTGTATGAGTGTGTGTGAAAGGGAATATACATAAGCAGGGCCTAGACAGCTAAACAGAGAGATAGTCCTGTTTTGTATAGCCAGACCAGACCAAGCCAAACAATCCCTGATCCTATCACCAATAGCCCCTGATAGCAATCTATAGCTACAACAACACCATCCTATGTGTCGAGAAAAAGAGATGGATAAAATGAATGGAAGAAGATGGAGAGAGTAAGCAAAGGAGGGATTCAGATAACAGACCTTTTTATTTGCCGTGTGTGTCTGTGGTGTAAAGATGCATGCATGGAAGCCAGTAAAAAACGTCATACATACAAACATCGACACTCACAGGCATACACACACACACACACACACACACACACACACACACACACACACACACAGCTATAAGGTCAGCACTGAGCAGCTTTTAGTAAGTGGAAGAAAGAAGCTGCAGTATTATCTTTGCTTCAATTTTATCCCCTGCCTTATCCCTGGCTCTAATGGTGCCTCCCTCTAGCCTTTACTCATCTTTGAGACTGACACATTAATATGAAATTTAACTGGAATGTTAGCACAAGGAAAGGACAAACTTAATTTATATTTCTATATAAGATTACAGTAGGGTTACTATTAAATCTCTTGCAATGTGAGAGAGCGTGTGCTGATTTAGATTTTTTCTTTTCTGATCTATTTGTGCTTTTATTTTTCTTGAAATTTCATTTATTTTGTTAATCTAATTTTTATTTGCTGCATAGTTTTCTACAAAAAAGAAAGTCATATATTACTATGCAAAATTACCATAAAATTACACGATCCAAAGAACCAAAAGTGAGTCATATTCTCATCTTATTCTTTAAGTCATACACTTCTGCCCATTTTGTGCAGGGGCTGGTAACCTGCCAATACAAAATAATCTGAAATCGTTAACGGTAACGCAATAATACACACAGTGGCAGTATGTAGATATGCATTACTATATATAACATATACATATATAGATAGATAGATAGATAGATAGATAGATAGATAGATAGATAGATAGATAGATAGATAGATAGATAGATAGATAGATAGATAGATA